>NC_041390.1:346131376-346154932 GCF_002162155.2 Triticum dicoccoides | reverse complement strand
GGAGGCGGCGCCTCGGGCATGGCGGCGGGGATGACAGGCGCCGGGCGGCGGCGGTTGGGTCCCGCGGGCCCGCGATGGGCCTGGCGGGCCGCGGCGGTGGGGAGGAGAGAGAAGGGCGGCGATGGACAGGTGGCAGCGCGCGATTGGGCATGGGACAAGGCGGACAGGTCCAGGCGAGAGGGTGGACGTGTCCGTCGGCGGGAGGAGGAAGAAGCTAGGGTTGGACCGCGAAATGATCCGAAATTTCGGGGAGGGGTGCTCTTTTATAGGTAGAGGGAGCTAGGAGAGTCCAAATGAGGTGCGGTTTTCGGCCACGCGATTGTGATCGAACGACCAAGATGATGGAGGGGAGATAGGTGGGTTTTGGGCCACTTTGGAAGGGTGGTGGGCTCCAACACACACGAGGCCTTTTCGGTCCCTCGGTTAACCGTTGGAGTATCAAACGAAGTCCAAATGGTACAAAACTTGACAGGCGGTCTACCGGTAGTAAACCAAGGCCGCTTGGCAAGTCTCGGTCCAATCCGGAAATGTTTAACCCCCACACATGGAAGAAAGGTAGAAATGACCACCGGAGGAGAACGGAGCGCCGGAATGCAAAACGGACAACGGGGAAAAGGCTCGGATGCATGAGACGAACATGTATGCAAATGAAATGCACATGATGACATGATATGCAATGCATGACACGCAAGCAATGACAAGGCACAACAGCGAATAACTGGAGGACACCTGGCACATCGGTCTCGGGGCATTACACGGCTGCTCTTAAGAAATCCTCGGAAGGCCATTCACACGCCCGAACCTCCGCGGTGCGAGGCAAATTATACTTAGGCTTCGGTGCCTTCTCCTTAGAGATTTGGCTCGGTGAGCCCCTCAAAAGTCTCCTCATCATTTTCTGAAAAATTCTGAAAGTTTTGTTAGTAACTTCAAAATAAAAGTAAGCCAAACTCAATAATATTGATAGTAACTACTCCTACAAGTGCCTAGGGCCTATATGATGCATCAAAACTTCTTTTGACCATATAAATTTGACATGCAAGCTCAAGAACAGGGTCACCTAAGTAGCAAAGATTTGCAATGAATAAAGAACTAGAACAAAAACTAATTGGACCAATGGAGGAGTCACATACCAAGGAACAATCTCCCCAAGCAGTTTTGTGAGAGGTGCTTTGAGCAAGGAGATCGAAAATGGCAGCAAAGAGGGTTGGAACTCGTGCTTGAGTTGGTTTTTCGTGTTTGTGGGAGGAAGAAGAAGAGGATGGGTGCAGGAATAAGTGGAGGAGGTCCACCATGAGCCCACGAGGTAGGGGGCACGCCGTAGAGGGGTGGGCGCGCCCTCCGCCCTCGTGGCAAGGTGGTTGGCCCCCTGGTGTGTTCTTTGTTCCATAAATCCTCAAATATTCTAGAAAAAATCATATTTAATTTTCAGGGCATTTGGAGAACTTTCATTTTCGAGGTATTTTTATATTGCACGGATAATCAGGTAACAGACAGACAAATATTTGTTTTTATTTTATTTAATATAAATAACAGAAAGTAAAAGTGGGATACAGAAGGTTGTGCTTCTAGTTTCATCCATCTCATGATCATCAAAAGGAATCCACTAACAAGGTTGATCAAGTCTTGTTAACAAACTCATTCCGATTAACATGAAACCGGAGAAATTTTGAATAACACTAGGTTACCTCAACGGGGATATGCACATCCCCAATAATAAGTATATCATATTTCTTCTTGACAGTAGGAAGCGGAAATTAAAAACCTCCAAATATAATCGATGGAATTTTTCCTATAGAATTGATACTATGAAATTGAGGTTGTTTCCTCAGAAAGTGTACCGAATGCTCATTACCATTAACATGAAAAGTAACATTTCCTTTGTTGCAATCAATAACAGCCCCTGCAGTATTAAGAAAAGGTCTTCCAAGAATAATAGACATGATATCATCCTCGGGAATATCAGGAATAACAAAGTCCGTTAAAATAGTAACGTTTGTAACCACATCAGGCACATCCTCACAAATACCGACAGGTGTAGCAGTTGATTTATCAGCCATTTGCAAAGATATTTCAGTAGGTGTCAACTTATTCAAGTCTAGTCTACGATATAAAAGAGAGGCATAACACTAACACCGGCTCCAAGATCACATAAAGCAGTTTTAACATAGTTTCTTTTAATGGAGCACGGTATAGTAGGTACTCCTGGATCTCCAAGTTTCTTTGGTATTCTACACATAAAAGTATAATTAGAAAGCATGGTGGAAATTTCAGCTTCTGGTATCTTTCTTTTATTTGTAACAATATCTTTCATGTACTTAGAATAAGGATTCATTTTGAGCATATCAGTCAATCGCATACGCAAAAAGATAGGTCTAATCATTTCAGCAAAGCACTCAAAATCATCATCATCCTTTTTCTTGGATGGTTTGGGAGGAAAAGTCCTGGGTTTCTGAACCCAAGGCTCTCTTTCTTTACCATGTTTCCTAACAACAAAGTCTTCCTCATCATAACGTTGATTCTTTGATTGTGGGTTATCAAGATCAACAGCAGGTTCAATTTCTACATCATTATCATTACTAGGTTGAGCATCATTATGAACATTATCATTAACATTTTCATAAGGTTCATGTTCATTGCCAGATTGTGTTTCAGCATCAGACATAGAGATATCATTTGGACTATCAGGTGGTTCAGCAATAGGTTCACTAGAAGTTTGCACAGTTCTATCATTTTTCTTTTTCTTCTTTTTAGAAGAACTAGGTGCATCAATATTATTTCTCTGAGAATCTTGATCAATTCTCTTAGGGTGGCCTTCAGGATACAAAGGTTCCCGAGTCATTCTACCAGTTCTAGTAGCCACTTTAACAGCATAATGATTTTTCTTACTGTTCATCTCATTGAGCAATTCCTTTTGAGCTTTAAGTACTTATTCTACTTGAGTGGTAACCATAGAAGCATGTTTGCTAACAAGTTTAAGTTTACCTCTAATATTAGCCATATAATCACCCAAGTATTTAATCATATCAACATCTTGTTTTAATTGTCTACCAAAAATAGCACTAAAGTCTTCCTGCTTAAACATAAAATTATCAAACTCATCCAAGCACCGACTAGCAATTTTAGCAGGAGGGATTTCAGCTTTCTCATATCTATAGAGAGAATTTACCTTCACTACCTGTGTCAGGTTATCAAGGTCTGGACATTCTTGAATAAATAAGGGATTAAGATCATATGTTACTTCAATAGGCGGTAAATTAAGACCTTGTATTTCTTCAATAGGAGGTAAATTCTTAACATCTTCAGCTTTAATACCTTTTTCTTTCATAGATTTCTTTGCCTCTTGCATATCTTCGGGACTGAGAAATAGAACACCTCTCTTCTTTGGAGTTGGTTTAGGAATAGGATCATTAATTGGAGCAGGAGCTGGCTCAGGGGGTGCCCAATTATTTTCATTTGTCAACATATTGTTCAATAAGATTTCAGCTTCATCCGGTGTTCTTTCCCTGAAAAGAGAACCAGCACAACTATCCAGGTAATCTCTGGAAGCATGGGGTAGTCCATTATAAAAGATATCAAGTATTTCATTTTTCTTAAGAGGATGATCAGGCAAGGCATTAAGTAACTTGAGAAGCCTCCTCCAAGCTTGTGGGAGACTCTCTTCTTTAATTTGCAGAAAGTAGTATATTTCCTTTAAAGGAGCTTGTTTCTTATGAGCAGGGAAATATTTAGCAGAGAAGTAATAGATCATATCCTCGGGACTACGAACAGAACCAGGATCAAGAGAATTAAACCATATTTTAACATCACCCTTTAATGAGAACGGAAATATTTAAAGGATATAAAAGTAGCAAGATCTCTCATCATTAGTGAACAGGGTGGCTATATCATTTAATTTAGTAAGATGTGCCACAATAGTTTCAGATTCATAGCCATCAAAAGGATCAACAGAGAATTCATAATCCTTATCAGTAACACAGATAGGTGAAATAGCAAAAGCAGGGTCAGGTTTCATCCTAGCATTTAGAGATTGTTTATTCCATTTAGCTAATAACCTTTTGAGTTCATATCTATCTTTGCAAGCTAAAATAGCTAAAGAAGCTTCTTGATCAAATAAATAACCCTCAGGAATAACAAGTGATTCTTTATCATCACTTTCATCATCATAATCAGATTCAATATTTTCAATCTCTCTAGCCCTAGCAAGTCGTTCCTCGAGAAAAATCACCAAGTGGCACAGTAGTATCAAGCATAGAAGTAGTTTCATCATAAGTATCATGTATAGCAGAAGTAGCATCATCAATAACATGTGACATATCAGAACGAATAGCAGAAGCAGGTTTAGGTGTCGCAAGCTTACTCATAACAGAAGGTGAATCAAGTGCAGAGCTTGATGGCAGTTCCTTACCTCCCCTCGTAGTTGAGGGATAAATTGTTGTCTTAGCGTCTTTCAAATTCTTCATAGTGTCCAGCAGATATAAATCCCAAGTGACTCAAAGAATAGAGCTATGCTCCCCGGCAACGGCGCCAGAAATTAGTCTTGATGACCCACAAGTATAGGGGATCACAACAGCTTTCGAGGGTAGAGTATTCAACCAAAATTTATTGATTCAACACAAGGGGAGCCAAAGAATATTCTCAAGTATTAGCAGCTGAGTTGTCAATTCAACCACACCTGGAAACTTAGTATCTGCAGCAAAGTGTTTAGTAGCATAGTAATATGATAGTGGTGGTAACGGTAACAAAAGAGTAATGAAAGCAAAGTAATATTTTTGGTATTATGTAGTGATTGTAACAATAGCAACGGGAAAGTAAATAAGCGTAAGCCAGTATATGGAAAGCTCGTAGGCATCGGATCAGTGATGGAGAATTATGTCGGATGCAGTTCATCATGTAACAGTCATAACATAGGGTGACATAGAACTAGCTCCAGTTCATTGATATATGTAGGCATGTATTCCGAACATAGTCATACGTGCTTATGGAAAAGAACTTGCATGACATATTTTGTCCTACCCTCCCGTGGCAACGGGGTCCTTACGGAAACTAAGGGATATTAAGGCCTCCTTTTAATAGAGTACCGGAACAAAGCATTAACACATAGTGAATACATGAACTCCTCAAACTACGGTCATCACCGGTAAGTATCCCGATTATTGTCACTTCAGGGTTAACGGATCATAACACATAATAGGTGACTATATACTTGCAAGATAGGATCAAGAACTCTCATATATTCATGAAAACATAATAGGTTCAGATCTGAAATCATGGCACTCGGGCCCTAGTGACAAGCATTAAGCATAGCAAAGTCATAGAAACATCAATCTCAGAACATAGTGGATACTAGGGATCAAACCCTAACAAAACTAACTCGATTACATGATAAATCTCATCCAACCCATCACCTTCCAGCAAGCCTACGATGGAATTACTCACACACGGTGGTGAGCATCATGAAATTGGTGATGGAGGATGGTTGATGATGAAGACGGTGACGAATCCCCCTCTCCGAAGACCGAATAGACTCCAGATCAGCCCTCCCGAGAGGTTTTAGGGCTTTGCGGCGGCTCCATATCGTAAAACGCGATGAAATCTTCTCTTCTATTTTTTTCTCCCCAAAAGCAGATATATACAGTTGGAGTTGGAGTCGGGAGGTCTCCAGGGGGCCCACGAGGTAGGGGGGCGCGCCCTAGGGGGTGTGGGCGCCCCCACCCTCGTGGACAGGGTGTGGCCCCCCTAGTCTTCATCTTTGGCGAGGATTTTTTTATTATTTATTGTAAGATATTCCGTGGAGTTTCATGTCATTCCGAGAACTTTTGTTTTCTGCACATAAAACAACTTCATGGCAATTTTGCTGAAAACAACATCAATCCGGGTTAGTTCTACTCAAATCATACAAGTTTGAGTCCAAAACAAGGGCAAAAGTGTTTGGAAACGTAGATACGACGGAGACGTATCAACTTGATGACCCACAAGTATAGGGGATCTACCATAGTCCTTTCTATAAGTAAGAGTGTCGAACCCAACGAGGAGCAGAAGGAAATGATAAGCGGTTTTCAGCAAGGTATTCTCTGCAAGTACTGAAATAAGTGGTAACACATAGTTTTGTGATAAGATAATTTGTAACGAGCAACAAGTACAAAAGTAAATAAAGTGCAGCAAGGAAGCCCAATCCTTTTTGTAACAAAGGACAAGCCTGGACAAACTCTTATATAAGGAAAAGCACTCCCGAGGACTCATGGGAATATCGTCAAGCTAGTTTTCATCACGTTCATATGATTCGCGTTCGGTACTTTGATAATTTGACATGTGGGTGGACCGGTGCTTGGGTGCTGTTCTTGCTTGAACAAGCATCCCACTTATGATTAACCTCTATTGCAAGCATCCGCAACTAGAACAAAAGTATTAAGGTAAACCTAACCATAACATTAAACATATTGATCCAAATCAGCCCCTTACGAAGCAACGCATAAACTAGGGTTTAAGCTTCTGTCACTCTAGCAACCCATCATCTACTTTTTACTTCCCAATGCCTTCCTCTAACACCACTAGAGGCTAGACAACATACATCTCATCAAAATATCGAACGAATACCAAATTCACATGACTACTAATAGCAAGACTTATCCCTTGTCCTCGGGAACAAACGTAACTACTCACAAAGCATATTCATGTTCATAATCAGAGGGGTAATAATATGCATAAAGGATCTGAACATATGATCTTCCACCAATTAAACCAACTAGCATCAACTACAAGGAGTAATTAACACTACTAGCGACCTACGAGCACCAATCCCGGAATTGGAGACAAGAATTGGATACAAGAGATGAACTAGGGTTTTGAGATGAGATGGTGCTGATGAAGATGTTGATGGAGATTGCCCTCTCCCGATGAGAGAGCGTTTGTGATGACGATGGCGATGATTTCCCCCTCCGGGAGAGAAGTTTCCCCTGTAGAACAGCTCTGCCGGAGCCCTAGATTGGTTCCGCCAAGGTTCCGCCTCGTGGTGGCGGAGTTTTGTCCTGAAAGGTTGCTTCTGGTTTTTTTTCTCGACGAAAGACTTCATATAGCAGAAGATGGTCATCGGAGAGCCACCAGGGGGCCCACGAGGTAGGGGCGCGCCCTAGGGGGGCGCCCCCACCCTCGTGGACAGGGTGTGGGCCCCCTGGTCTTCATCTTTGGAGAGGATTTTTCATTATTTATTATAAGGTATTCCGTGGAGTTTTAGGACTTTTGGAGTTGTCCAGAATAGGTCTCTAATATTTGCTCCTTTTCCAGCCCAGAATTCCAGCTGCCGGCGTTCTCCCTCCTTATGTAAACCTTGTAAAATAAGAGAGAATAGCCATAAGTATTATGACATAATGTGAAATAACAACCCATAATGCAATAAATATCGATATAAAAGCATGATGCAAAATGGACGTATCAACTCCCCCAAGCTTAGACCTTGCTTGTCCTCAAGCGAAAGCCGATAACAATAAATATGTCCCCATGTTTAGAGGTAGAGGCGTCGATAAAAATAAAATACGGACATGCAGGCATCATGATTATTCTCATAACAACAACATATACAGATATTGTCATATGATTACTTATGTTCAAGTGATGATCTATTCACAATGCAAAAGTATGAATCAGAAACCTTATTGAGAACCAACAAAATATAACCTCATTTATTGAAGCAATAGCAATTTATCATAACATCAGAAAGAGTCTATGTCAGAGCTAAAAAGCAAGTCCACATACTCAACTATCATCTAGTCCTTCATTACTGCTAACACTCACACAATACTTGTCGTTACAGAGTTTTAATCGGACACAGAGAAAGATAGGGGCCTATAGTTTCGCCCCATAACCTTTTACCTCGAGGGTAATGTCAACAAATAATAACTCGTGCCGCCCTACATCCAATTAGATATATATATATATATATATATCAGGTTCTTTCCAACATGCTGGGCTTGCCAAAGGATAAAATGAAAAAGGAAAGGTGAAGATCACCATGAATTTTGCATAAGGTAGAAGATAATAATAAAAGATAGGCCCTTCATAGAGGGAAGCAGAGGTTGCCACGCGCTTTTATGGTTGGATGCACAAAATCTTAATGCGAAAGATCGTCACTTTATATTGCCCCTTGTGGTATGAACCTTTATTATGTAGTCCGTCGCTTTTATTATTTCGACATCACAAGATCGTATAAAGCTTATTTCTCCCACATTAATCATACATATTTAGAGCAATTTTTATTGCTTTGCACCGATGACAACTTACTTGAAGTATCGTATTCAATCCATAGGTAGATATGGTGGACTCTCATGGCAAAACTGGTTTAAGAGTATTTGGAAGAACAAGTAGTATCTCTACTTGATGCTGAGAATTTCACTAGCATGAGGGGGAAAGGCAAGCTCAACATGTTGGATGATCCATGACAACATACTTTATCTCAGATATAAGAAAACATAACCCATTATGTTGTCTTCCTTGTCCAACATCAACTCTTTAGCATGTCATATTTTGATGAGTGCTCCCAATCATAAAAGATGTCAATAATAGTGTATTTATATGTGAAACCTCTCTTTCCTTATTACTTCCTATTAATTACAACGATGACCAAAGCTATGTCTGCCAACTCCCAACAACGTTTAATCATCACACTCTTTCTATGTGAAGTCATTACTATCAATAAGATCAATATGAACTTTTGTTTCTTTTTATTATTTTTCTCTTTTCTTTTATTCACCCAAGATCGTAGCAAGAAAATCAAGCCCTTGACTCAACACTGAAATTTATTATATAGCTCACGGACTCGATTACATAGAAAGATCATAAGGCAAAACTCAAAACTAGATCATGCCATAATCTAGATCAAGATACTACTAATAGGATCGAACTAAGGAAAACGGTAAAGATAGGAGTTGTGATTGTGATACGATACCGGGGCACCTCCCCCAAGCTTGGCAGTTGCCAAGGGGAGTGCCCATACTCATGTGATTATATCTCCTTGGTTGGTGAAGAATGTGGAGGTGTTTTTGACTTAGTTGATGGCATAGACTTCTCCCTTAATTTACGCTTGAGGACGGCATTTTGATCCCTCAGATCATCAATCTCCCACTCCAGGGTTAACATCTTTTTGCATAGGTCTTGCTTATTTTCCTGCAAGAGAGGAAAAGGGATAAACTCGAATTTTGGTTTCTTTACCCTATCAGGGAGACTTGACTTTTTGAACTCCACGTGCATATCCCCGGGTTGAGGTAATGGGGCTTCGTCTTCATCTGAGCTCGTCTCCTCCTTCCCATTGGGTTCATAGTCCTCTTCTTCCTCTGTGGTCCAACCATCGTGCTCCACATCTCCATAGACCTTAGGATTAGCTAAGTAATCATCCACATAGCTTTCTCCTTCCAAATCCTAGGAAGACATGTTGATCTATCTGCAGCGGGGCAGCTCGAAACAAAAATAGAGGATAATTGCGTGATACAGGAGTCAAAACCTTCAAGAGAATATATAGTGAATTTTTACCGGCCAAAATATGTATCGTGCAAGAAAACGGAGTCCGGAAGGCACACGAGGTGCTCACGAGGTAGGGGGCGCGCCCTCCACCCTCGTGGGGCCCTCGTGTCCTTCCCGGACTACTACTTAATTTCCTATTTTTCTAAATATTCCAAAACGGAGAAATATTGCCTTAAAAACAGTTTTGGTATCGATTTACTTGCCGTACCACATACCTATTCCTTTTCGAAGTCTGAAACGTTCTGGAAAGTGTCCCTTATGTATTCCTCTGGGGTTACGGTTTCAATAATATTGCTTTCAACATTTATGGGATTACCTAAGATATAATGTTTGATTCTTTGACCGTTTACCACCTTCGGATTTATGCCTTCGAAGTTGTTGATTTTTATGGCACCGGAATGATAGACCTCCTCGATAACATAGGGGCCTTCCCATTTAGAGAGAAGTTTCCCTGCAAAAAATCTTAAACGAGAGTTTTATAGCAATAAATAATCACCTACATTAAACTCACGCTTTTGTATCCTTTTGTCATGCCATCTTTTAACCTTTTCTTTAAACAACTTGGCATTTTCATAAGCTTGGGTTCTCCATTCATCTAGCTCTGCACTTGATTCACCTTCTGTTATGAGTAAGCTTGCGACACCTAAACCTGCTTCTGCTATTCGTTCTGATATGTCGCATGTTATTGATGATGCTACTTCTGCTATACATGATACTTATGATGAAACTACTTCTATGCTTGATACTACTGTGCCACTTGGTGATTTTCTCGAGGAACGACTTGCTAGGGCTAGAGAGATTGAAAATATTGAATCTGATTATGATGATGAAAGTGATGATGAAGAATCACTTGTTATTCCTGAGGGTTATTTATTTGATCAAGAAGCTTCTTTAGCTATTTTAGCTTGCAAAGATAGATATGAACTCAAAAGGTTATTAGCTAAATGGAATAAGCAATCTCTAAATGCTAGGATGAAACCTGTCCCTGCTTTTGCTACTTCACCTATCTGTGTTACTGATAAGGATTATGAATTCTCTGTTGATCCTGATATAATTACTTTGGTTGAATCTGATCCTTTTCATGGCTCTAAATCTGAAACTGTTGTGGCACATCTTACTAAATTAAATGATATAGCCACCCTGTTCACTAATGATGAGAGATCTTGCTACTTTTATATCCTTAAAATATTTCCATTCTCATTAAAGGGTGATGCTAAAATATGGTTAATTCTCTTGATCCTGGTTGTGTGCGTAGTCCCCAGGATATGATCTATTACTTCTCTGCTAAATATTTCCCTGCTCATAAGAAACAAGTTGCTTTAAAGGAAATATACAACTTTGTGCAAATTAAAGAAGAGAGTCTCCCACAAGCTTGGGGGAGACTTCTCAAGTTACTTAATGCCTTGCCTGATCATCCTCTTAAGAAAAATGAAATACTTGATATCTTTTATAATGGACTAACCGATGCTTCTAGAGATTACCTGGATAGTTGTGCTGGTTCTCTTTTCAGGGAAAGAAAACCGGATGAAGCTGAAATCTTATTGAACAATTTGTTGAAAAATGAAAATAATTGGGCACCCCTGAGCCAGCACCTGCTCCAATTAATGATCCTATTCCGAAACCAACTCCGAAGAAGAGAGGTGTTCTATTTCTCAGTCCCAAAGATATGCAAGAGGCAAAGAAATCTATGAAAGAAAAAGGTATTAAAGTTGAAGATGTTAAGAATTTACCTCCTATTGAAGAAATACATGGTCTTAATTTACCGCCTATTGAAGAAACATATGATCTTAATCCCTTATTTATTGAAGAACCTCCAGACCTCGATAACCTGACACAGGTAGTAAAGGTAAATTCTCTCTATAGATATGATAAAGATGAAATCCCTCCTACTAAAATTGCTAGTCAGAGCTTGGACGAGTTTGATAATTTTATGTTTAAGCAAGAAGACTTCAATGCTTATTTTGGTAGACAATTAAAACAAGATGTTGATATGATTAAATACTTGGGTGATTATATGGCTAATATTAGAGTTGAACTTAAACTTTTTAGCAAACATGCTTCTATGGTTACCACTCAAGTAGAACAAGTACTTAAAGCTCAAAAGGAATTGCTCAATGAGATGAATAGTAATAAAAATGATTATGTTGTTAAAGTGGCTACTAGAACTGGTAGAATGACTCAGGAACCTTTGTATCCTGAAGGCCACCCTAAGAGAATGGAGCAAGATTCTCAGAGAAATAATATTGATGCACCTAGTTCTTCTAAAAAGAAGAAAAAGAAAAATGATACAACTGTGCAAACTTCTAGTGAACCTATTGCTAAACCACCTGATAATCCAAATGATATCTCCATGTCTGATGCTGAAACACAATCTGGCAATGAACATGAACCTAATGAAAATGTTAATGATGATGTTCATAATGATGCTCAACCTAGTAATGATAATGATGTAGAAATTGAACCTGCTGTTGATCTTGATAACCCACAATCAAAGAATCAACGTTATGATAAGAGAGACTTTGTTGCTAGGAAACATGGTAAAGAAAGAGAGCCTTGGGTACAGAAACCCATGCCTTTTCCTCCCAAACCATCCAAGAAAAAGGATGATGAGGATTTTGAGCGCTCTGCTGAAATGATTAGACCTATCTTTTTGCGTATGCGATTAACTGATATGCTCAAAATGAATCCTTATGCTAAGTACATGAAAGATATTGTTACAAATAAAAAAAAGATACCAGAAGCTGAAATTTCCACCATGCTTGCTAATTATACTTTTAAAGGTGGAATGCCAAAGAAACTTGGAGATCCTGGAGTACCTACTATACCATGCTCCATTAAAAGAATATGTTAAAACTGCTTTATGTGATCTTGGAGCCAGTGTTAGTGTTATGCCTCTTTCTTTATATCGTAGACTTGACTTGAATAAGTTGACACCTACTGAAATATCTTTGCAAATGGCTGATAAATCAACTGCTATACCTGTCGGTATTTGTGAGGATGTGCCTGTTGTGGTTGCAAATGTTACTATTTTAATAGACTTTGTTATTCTTGATATTCCCGAGGACTATAGCATGTATATTATTCTTGGAAGACCTTTTCTTAATACCGCAGGGGCTGTTATTGATTGCAACAAAGGCAATGTTACTTTTCATATTAATGGTAATGAGCATACGGTACATTTTCCAAGGAAACAACCTCAAGTTCATAGTATCAATTCTATCGGAAAAATTCCATCGATTATATTTGGAGGTTTTGAATTTCCTCTTCCTACTGTCAAGAAGAAATATGATATACTTATTATTGGGGATGTGCATATCCCCGTTGAGGTAACCTAGCATTATTCGAAATTTCTCCGGTTTCATGTTAATCGGAATGAGTTTGTTAACAAGACTTGATCAACCTTGTTAGTGGATTCCTTTTGATGATCATGAGATGGATGAAACTAGAAGCACAACCTTCTGTATCCCACTTTTACTTTCTGTTATTTATATTAAATAAAATAAAAATAAATATTTGTATGTCTGTTATCTGATTATCCGTGCAATATAAAAATACCTCGAAAATAAAAGTTCTCCAAATGCCCTGACAATTAAATATGATTTTTTCTAGAATATTTGAGGATTTATGGAACAAAGAACACACCTGGGGGGCCAACCACCTTGCCACGAGGGTGGAGGGAGCGCCCACCCCTCTAGGGCATGCCCCCCTGCCTCGTGGGCCCACGGTGGCCCTCCTCCACTTATTCCTGCACCATCCTCTTCTTCTTCCTCCCACAAACACGAAAAACCAACTCATGCACGAGTTCCAGCCCTCTTTGCTGCCATTTTCGATCTCCTTGCTCAAAGCACCTCTCACAAAACTGCTTGGGCAGATTGTTCCTTGGTATGTGACTCCTCCATTGGTCCAATTAGTTTTTGTTCTAGTGCTTTATTCATTGCAAATATTTGCTGCTTAGGTGACCCTGTTCTTGAGCTTGCATGTCAAATTTATATGGTCAAAAGAAGTTTTGATGCATGATATAGGCCCTAGGCACTTGTAGGAGTGGTTGCTATCAATATTATTAAGTTTGGTTTACTTTTAGTTTGAAGTTACTAAAAAAATTCAGAATTTTTCAGAGGAAGAAAAATGCTTAGGAAGATGTTCCAATGTAGTTCTTCAAAGAAGCAAGGACCCAGGCTTGCAATGCGTGATGCTGACGAAGAGCCACCAAGAGACGCTCCAGTGCGTCCTTGTGAGTGGCCTTCTGAAAATTTTATGGATCAAGCGGGAATAAAAGAAGAATTCAACGCATATTTGCGTAACGCTGATCTTGTGAGCTTCGAGGAAGAGAAGTGCAGTCAGTATCATAACCTCACTAGTTCCTTTGTGAGGAGGTTTGAATTTTCCACTTCACATAATTCTCCAACTATCCTATTTGATCTTTATGATAAATCTTATACCATGGACTTAGAGGATTTTACCATTGCATGCAAACTTCCACAATGGGGTAGTATAAGGGATCCTCGCAAATCTGAATTTAGAGATTTTCTTGCTAATATAACTGTGGGAGAATCTAGAGATATTACACAAGCTACCATGGGAGCATCCACTTTCCTGCTATACATTATTTTGCTCTCTTCATAGGTATATGCATAAATGGTAAAGATGAGGCATGTCATGTGTGTGTCCCTGACCTAAGTATTCTTAGGAGTGTTGTGTTAGGAGACAAATCATATAATTTGGGAGCCATTGTTGCACGTAGGTTGCATCTTAATAGACTTAATGGAGATTTCTTTGGTGGAATTTATGCAACTCGCGTAGCTAATTTTCTTGGTATAGATGTACGCGAAGATGATATTGAATTACCTCCTGCCTATCTAAATTTTAATGCTATGGTTCACCACCATTTTGTCGAGAGGAACGAATCACCTCTCCAGTACCGACTAATCTTTGACAGACGCCGTGTTGTCCATATTACTGCCCCTGCTCCTGCTTTCTTTGATTATCAGGCAAGAGGAGGATATACTATTACCAGAGAAGAGGCAGATGAGTATGAGAGGAGGGCGGAGGCCACTTGTCGTCACGCTGCAGCTCAGGAGGCGATAGCCGCTGCATCATAGTACGAACCCAACAACTATTATTATGGATATCAGCCAAGCCAGCCGTGGCCATAGACCAACTTAGGCCAAAAGCCTAAGCTTGGGGGAGTACATATTTCTCACCGACATTACATTTATGTCCACACACACTCATTGCTAGATGTCGGTGCTCATAATTTTTCATTGTATCATCCATGCTAGTTTATTTTCTTTTATGCTTTCTTCTTGTGTGTTTGATAAACTTTAAGAAAAACCAAAAAAAATTACTAGTAGTTTACTTTTCTTGTTGTAGTAATAATTAAATAGAAAACCCAAAAATATTTCCCGTTCTTCTTTTGCTTGTTGGGAGCTTTCCCGTGTAAATAGTTTTATTTCTTTTCTTTTCTTTGGGGGTCAGTAAGAGAAGACCATGATTAAATAGTTGAAGTAGCTCTTATATGCTTTATTGTTGATTTAACCAAGAGCCCATATTGCTTTGTCTTCTCCTGTTTATTGAATGCTCCCAGATTCCAGCCTAGTCCAATGCACGTGCACTCTTATTATTATTCACATCGTTCGGTCGTGCAAGTGAAAGGCAATTATGATGATATATGATGGACTGACTGAGATGAGAAAAGCTGGTATGAACTCGACCTCTTTTGTTTTTGTAAATATGATGGGTTCATCGTTCTTGATTCAGCTTGTTATGAATAAACATGTTTGCAATGACAATTAGAGATCATAGTTTCTTGTGCCATGCTTGATTAGCTATGAGTTATAATGGTTTACCTTGCGTGCCAACATGCTATTAAAATGGTTATGATGTGGTATGATAGGGTGGTATCCTCCTCTGAATGATTTAAGTGAATTGACTTGGCACATGTTCACGCATGTAGTTGAAACAAAATCAACATAGCCTTCACGATATTTATGTTCATGGTGGATTATATCCTACTCATGCTTGCATTCGTTGTTGATTAATTTTAATGCATGTTCATGACTGTTGTCGCTCTCTAGCTGGTCGCTTCCCAGTCTTTTGCTAGCCTTCACCTATACTAAGCGGGAATACTGCTTGTGCATGTAAACTCCTTAAACCCCAAAGTTATTCCACATGAGTCCACTATACCTACCTAATTACCGTATCTACCTGCAGTTCCAAGTAAATTTGTATGTGCCAAACTCTAAACCTTTAAATAAATATCCTATTTTGTATGCCCGAATAGCTCATGTATCAACTAGGGCTGTCTGTATCTTCCATGTTAGGTGGGATATTCTCAAGAGGAGTGGACTCCGCTCCTTACTCACGAGATAAATGGCTGGTCAGCAGGATGCCCAGTCCCATGCTTTATGCAAACTAAATCAAAATAATTGCAAAACAGAACTCCCCCTGGGACTGTTGTTAGTTGGAGGCACTCGTTGTTTCGAGCAAGCCATGGATTGATGTTTGTTGGTGGAGGGGGAGTATAAACTTTACCATTGTGTTTGGGAACCGCCTATAATGTGTGTAGCATGGAAGATATCGCCATCTCTTGGTTGTTATGTTGACAATGAAAGTATACCGCTCAAAATATTATTCACCTCTATTTCAAAACCGAGCTCTGGCACCTCTACAAATCCATGCTTCCCTCTGCGAAGGGCCTATCTATTTACTTTTATGCTGAGTCATCATCTTCTTATTAAAAAGCACCAGTTGGAGAGCACCGCTGTCATTTGCATTCATCATTGTTAATTTATATTGGGTGTGACTATGATTGGATCTCTTTTACCATGAATTACAATGTCCAGTCAGTCCTTGATCTTTAAAGGTGCTCTGCATTTATGTGTTGCGGTCTCAGAAAGGGCTAGCGAGATACCATCTTGTTATATCATATTATGATTGTTTTGAGAAAGTGTTGTCATCCGAGATTTATTATTATGGCTTGCTAGTTTATTATGCTATTGATATGGGTAATCATGAGACCTGAGAATTATTGGAAATATGGTTAGTTATAATCTTTGCTGAAAACTTGAATGCTAGCTTGACATATTTATAACAACAAGAGCAAACAGAGTTTGTAAAAGTTTTTCTTTATTTCTTTCAGTTTGTCAACTGAATTGCTTGAGGACAAGCAAGGGTTTAAGCTTGGGGGAGTTGATACGTCTCCGTCGTATCTACTTTTCCAAACACTTTTGCCCTTGTTGTTATAACCCGGACTGACGCTATTTTCAGCAGAATTGCCATGATGTTGTTTTATGTGCAGAAAACAAAAGTTCTTGAATGACCTGAAACTCCACGGAATATCTTACAATAAATAATAAAAAATCCTTGCCAAACATGAAGACTAGGGGGCCAACACCCTGTCCACGAGTGTGGGGGGTGCCCCCCTAGGGCGCGCCCCCTACCTCGTGGGCCCCCTGGAGACCTCCCGACTCCAACTCCAACTCTATATATCTGCTTCCGGGGAGAAAAAAATAGAAGAGAATATTTCATTGCGTTTTACGATACAGAGCCGCCGCCAAGCCCTAAAACCTCTTGGGAGGGCTGATTTGGAGTCCGTTCGGGGCTCCGGAGAGGGGGATTCGTCGCCGTCGTCATCATCAACCTTCCCCCATCTCCAATTTCATGATGCTCACTGTCGTGCGTGAATAATTCCATCGTAGGCTTGCTGGACGGTGATGGGTTGGATGAGATTTATCATGTAATCGAGTTAGTTTTGTTAGGGTTTGATCCCTAGTACCCACTATGTTCTGAGATTGATGTTGCTATGACTTTGCTATGCGTAATGCTTGTCACTAGGGCCCGAGTAACATGATTTCAGATCTGAACCTATTATGTTTTCATCAATATATGAGATTTCTTGATCCTATCTTGCAAGTCTATAGTCACCTATTATGTGTTATGATCCGTTAACCCCGAAGTGACAATAATCGGGATACTTACCAGTGATGACCGTAGTTTGAGGAGTTCATGTATTCACTATGTGTTAATGCTTTGTTCCGGTACTCTATTAAAAGGAGGCCTTAATATCCCTTACTTTCCATAAGGACCCCGCTTCCACGGGAGGGTAGGACAAAAGATGTCATGCAAGTTCTTTTCCATAAGCACGTATGACTATGTTCAGAATACATGCCTACATTATATCAATGAACTGGAGCTAGTTCTGTGTCACCTATGTTATGACTGTTACATGATGAACCACATCCGGCATAATTATCCATCACTGATCCATTGCCTACGAGGTTTCCATATACTGGTTTACGCTTATTTACTTTCCCGTTGCTATTGTTACAATCACTACATAATACCAAAAATATACTTTGCTTTCATTACTCTTTTGTTACCGTTACCACCACTATCATATTACTTTGCTTCTAAACACTTTGCTGCAAATACTAAGTTTCCATGTGTGGTTGAATTGACAACTCAGCTGCTAATACTTGAGAATATTCTTTGGCTCCCCTTGTGTCGAATCAATAAATTTGGGTTGAATACTCTCCCCTCGAAAGTTGTTGCGATCCCCTATACTTGTGGGTCATCATCTCTCCAACTATTGCTTTTGCAACTATTGTTATCGCATAGCGATAAAGTAAAGCAATTATATAGTGCTTGCATCCTACGCAATAAAGATACAACCATAAGGCTCCTCACATCTTCACCATATCACATCACAAAATGCCTTGCAAAAACAAGTTAGACGTCCTCTACTTTTTTGTTGCATGTTTTACGTGGATGATACGGGCATAGCAAGAACCTTTCTTACCTACGGCATAAAAACCACAATGTGGGATAGTGATTGCTTTTTGATATTCGGAAAGAACCCTGTTCGTTGAATCCAATTGAACTAAAGTCGGAGAAACGGACACCCGCCAGCCACCTGTGTGCAAAGCACGTCGGTTGAACCAGTCTCACGAACGCGGTCATGTAATGTCGGTCTGAGCCGCTTCATCCAACAATACCGCCGTATCAAGAAACAACTAGTGATGGCAAGCAATATGTATATACCCAAGCCCACAACTCCTTTGTGTTCTACTCGTGCATATAACATCAACACATAGACCTAGCTCGGATGCCACTGTTGGGGAACACAGTATTTAAAAAAATTACCTACGATCACGCAAGATCTATCTAGGAGATGCATAGGAACGAGAGGGGGAGAGTGTGTCTACGTACCCTCGTAGACCTAAAGCGGAAGCGTTTAGTAACACGGTTGATGTAGTCGAACGTCTTCGCGATCCAACCAATCAAGTACCAAACGCACGACACCTACGCGATCTACACACGTTCAGCTCGGTGACATCCCTCGAACTCTAGATCCAGCTGAGGGTGAGGGAGAGTTTCGTCAGCACGACGACGTGGTGACGGTGATGATGAAGGTACCGATGCAGGGCTTCGCCTAAGCACTATGACAATATGACTGAGGTGTAAAACTATGGAGGGGGGCACCACACACGGCTAAGGATCAACTTGTGTGTCTATGGGGTGCCCCCCCCCCCCCCGTATATAAAGGAGGGGAGGAGGAGGAGGGCCGGCCTCAAGGGCCGCGCCCAAAGGGGGGATTCCTATTCCTAGTAGGAGTAGGTTTCCCCCTTTCCTAGTCCAAGTAGGAGAAGAAGGAAGGAGAGGGAGAGGGAGAAGGAAAGAGGGGGGCGCTGCCCCCTCCTAGTCCAATTCGGACCAGCCCATGGGGGGCACGCTGCCTCCCCTTATGGCCTTTCTCTCCTTTCCAATAAATCCCAATAAGGCCGAATACTACCCACGGTGAATTCCCGTAACTCCCAGGTTCTTCGAAAAATATTCGAATCACTCGGAACCTTTCCGATGTCCGAATATAGCCTTCCAATATATGAATCTTTACCTCTCAACCATTTCCAGACTCCTCATCATGTCCATGATCTCATCCGGGACTCCGAACAAACTTTGGTCATCAAATCACATAACTCATAATGCAAATCGTCATCGAACGTTAAGCGTGCGGACCTTACGGGTTCGAGAACTATGTAGACCTAGATGCTCATATTGGCTCCTACATATTCTACGAAGATCTTTATCGGTCAAACCGCATAAAAACATATGTTGTTCCTGTCGGATTTCAGGTTCCGGCAGACCCTTGAGGTTCGAACACTGGGGTGCACACGGAGATTTCGCCTTCTACCTACCTGCGCCCCACCGCCACGCTAAGATCTAAGCTATGAAAAGAACAGCACAAGAGACACAGGGTTTATACTGGTTCAGGCCACCGTTGTGGTGTAATACCCTACTCTAGTGTGTGGTGTGGTGGATAGCCTCTTGGGCTGATGATAATGAGCAATACAAGGAAGAACAGCCTCGCGAGGGTCTGTTCTTGGCTGGGGTGATGAACTGCTGGGAGGAGTTCAATCACCCTTCTCTCTGTGTGTGTGTGTGATGCTACTCGATCCGATCCCAGCTTGTTTCTGGGTTGGCCGATTCTCGATCTCCCCTCCTCCTTGTTTCTGGGTTGGCCGATTCTCGATCTCCCCTCCTCCTGCCTACCCTGGGGGTGGCTAGTCCTATTTATAGGCAAAGGCCCTGGGCCTCTTCCCAAATATTGAGCGGGAAGGGCGCCAACAATTGGCCATTTTGAAGGGGAACATCTGGTACACTTATCCTGACTAAAGTTGGTCCTCGCCTGCCAAAGGCTCTGGTGGTGACACTGGCTTGGGCTCCACAATGACTTCCTCCCTGCCATTGGACTGGTCTTGGTCTCGTTGCACTGAAACGGGTGCCTTTTCTTGATGCTCTCCCCTGCACTTGCTCCCTTTGCACCAAAGAGGAAAGGAGGACACTTCGCGGCTGGCGCCCGCCTGGCGCCTTTGGTCGTCATGGCTTGTGTCACGGGCACCTCGTGAGGTACCCCGCCTTGATCTCTCCGCCTCCTCGCGAGCCAGCCTGATGAGGCCGTGCCTGAGGAAGCTCTGTGTCGTCCGCCCCGCGAGGCTTGGCCGCTCGCGAGGGTCTTGGGTATGTGTTGATGAAGATGGGTCATGCTGGTCCCCCTTTAGAGCCACGCTGCAGGCCGCTGGCAGGCAAGTCTGGCGACCCCCATTCCCAGAATGCCGACAGTAGCCCCCGGGCCCAAGGCGCGCCCGGACTTGGCCGTGCAGGGAGGCGAAAGGGCAAGGGCGAAGCGCCGCGGGCCCTAACAGCCTGTGGCCTTGGGCGCCGCGTGGCAGTTGATTGGACGTGGGCGTCTCCACTTTCCCATGGCGCCTCGGCAACTGCACGGATTGGACAAGTCCCTGCATGCAAAGCGGGTCATGATTACCTGTGATCGTGGAGGTCGGCGGTTGGCCTTCGCCGCCCATAAGTACGGAATGACACACGCCATTCCAGTCCATCCCTTCTTGCTTCTCCTTCTTCCCGGTCCTTGCTCCGTCTTGCTGCAATGGCTCTGATCCGCCGGTTCTCGACGACAGATAAGGGAAAGGCTCCCCGAGAGGAACCAGACCTGCTCCCGCCGAAGAAAGGGCTCGCCCTCCATGGCCGGGACGAGGGAGCCCATCAGGTGGTGTCGAGGCCCTGGTGCGAGCGGCCACCGCCGGGGTTCCCGCTTCCCTTGTATGCCCACATCGAGGGCTCTGAAGGAGTCGATGCCGATCGCCACGGGCGCCGCCGCCGTCGGCGCCGACGGGTCACGAAGGTGTGGGTCGTCCCCCCTGGGGTCCACACCGAGGGCTCCTCCCGAGAGTTCGTGCTCCATGCCGCCATGCCTCCTCAGTCCTGGATTCGCCTTCCTCCCTTCTTTGCCTCCATCATCCCACATGGAGAGCTCCTGGAGCTTTGGCTGCAGCACGCCGGCTGCAGCGCCCTCGCGACCGAGGCAGAGGTCGCGATCGTTGCCCCGGGTGAGGTCTTCATGACTCGAGGCTGGAGCGAAATCGCCCGGGTTTGCGGGACAAGAGGCGCCTTCGCGATCCACTTGGAGTACGATGTTGCTTCGGTGATGTTCTTCAAGGTCTTCAATGCGAACGGGCGCCGGCTGGAGTGCTGCCCCGGGAGAGGTGGTCGGGACCCTGCTACGGCGAGGACTGGGCCCGCCGATCGCTCCCTTGGCGGCTGCTCAAGCGGCGGAGGCGTCGGAGGTTCCACCGACTCCGGCGAGCTCTTCGCGACTCCGGAGATGAGCGACGACAGCTACGAGCCCCCGAGCCGGCGCTGCTCCTGGAGCAGGGCGGGCTCGTCAGGCCGTTGCCGACTCTGATCTGGATGGGGTTGGCGCCGGTGCTTGACGGCCCACTATTGATGATGGCGTCTTTTGCAGGGGCGCGTGTATTTATTGTCCTTTTAGGATCTGTTCCCTGCGAGGAATCAAAGACGCGTCCCGTGGGGGCTTGTAAGGTGCCTGTGATCCTGTTTTGTTAATATAACCCTTGTCGTAGAACTGTGCGAGTTGCTCATTCCGTCTTAGCTCAGTTCTCCCTTTCGAACCTCACGAGGGCTTGGTACTCTGCGCCGACAGGTCCCAGTCCCAAGGCGGCTTCAGCAGTCGCTGGTATGCCAGGTCATGATGCCGTGGTCAAGGCCAGGAGGTGAGCGACCCGGGGTCCGGTAAGAGCCCCTTGGTCGCGATGCTCAAGAGGTCCCGTTTGGCGCTCAAGCAGACGTTGTTCGGTGAGAAAGGAGAGCGGCGTCTCTAACAGGGGATTGCATTAGGTGCGGGGATGGTGCCACGGTAGCTGGTGCTTCCGGGTGGTGACTTATCTCGAGAATTAGGGGCCGCTCTCTGGTGAGTCGTCGGGTCCGTGCATCGGCATGCGTGAGGTTGCTCGGCGAGGTCCTCGCGTGTCCCTCCCCTCTCGCCTTTGCTCCCCTTTCTGCTCTACGTCCTCGGGTACCGGCCCTCGAGCAAGTCTCAGCCGTCGCTGGTATGCCAGGTCGCGATGCCGTGGACAAGGCCAGAGGGTGAGGGCAGGAGCGCCAGTAGGAGCCCTAAGTCGCGATGCTCAGGTGTAACACCCTCGATGCGACTATAGCTCCCACGTGTCGAGGCATGACTTAGAGACATAATCGCATTGAAGGCATATGTCGCAAGTTAGGCAATCTTCACAACATCCCATCTAATATGAATAATAAAGGGGAGAACATAGTTGGCTTACACTCGCCACGTCAATCAAGAACATAAATAACATTATATCATCCAAACACTCATGGCCCAGCTACGGCGCCAAAATAAAAGAGGACCCAACATGCGACACGGTCCCAATCACCCCCAACTGGGCACCACTACTGATTGTCGGGAAAGGAAACATAGTATCATTGAGAGTCTTCGTCGAACTCCCACTTGAGCTCATACGCGTCCCCTGGAGTGGAATCATCAGGCCCTGGATCTGGTGTAATAGTAATTTGTGAGCCACAGGGACTCAGCAATCTCGCACCCTCGCGATCAAGACTATTCAAGCTTATAGGTAAGGCAAGGTAAAATATGAGTGGAGCTGCAGCAAGCGACTAGCAAGTATGGTGGCTAACTTATTCGTAAAGGAGAGCGAGAAGAGGAGGCAAAGCATGAGCGAGAAACTAGAGAACAACCTGCGCAAACATTACTCCAACACCGTGTCCACTTCCCGGACTCCGCCGAGAAGAGGCCATCACGGTAACACACTCAGTTGATTCATTTTAATTAAATTAAGGTTCAAGTTGTCTACAACCGGACATTAACAAATTCCCATCTACCCATAACCGCAGGCACGGGTTTCGAAAGTTCAATCCCTGCAGGGGGGTCCCAACTTAGCCCATGACAAGCTCTCACGGTCAACGAAGGAATAGACCTCCTCCCAAGACGTTCCGATCAGACTCGGTATCTCAGTAACTCAAGACACTTTGACAGGTTAAAACAAGACCAAAAACACCGCCCGAATGTGCCGACAAATCCCGATAGGAGCTGCACATATCTCTTTCTCAGGGCACACTCAGATTGTCTTAGGTACGGGTAGGCCAGCCCAGAGTTGCCCCTGGTGGCCACCGGTAGCTGATAGGTGGACCAACACTCAGAGG
>NC_041390.1:346128863-346131122 GCF_002162155.2 Triticum dicoccoides | reverse complement strand
GTCTGCAGAACCCAAGGGAAAGAAAAGGCTAAGTGGCGAATGGTAAAACCAAGGTTGGGCATTGCTGGAAAAGCTTTAATCAAGGGGAAATATCAAGGGGTTCCCATTATAACCCAACCGCGTAAGGAACGCAAAATCCGGGAACATAACACCGATATGACGGAAACTAGGGCGGCAAGAGTGGAACAAAACACTAGGCGAGAGGCCGAGCCTTCCACCCTTTACCAAGTATATAGATGCATTAATGTAACAAGGCAATATAATGATATCCCAACAAGTAAATAAATGTTCCAACAAGGAACGGCTCCAATCTTCACCTGCAACTAGCAACGCTATAAGAGGGGCTAAGCAAAGCGGTAACATAGCCAATCAACGATTTGCTAGGACATGGTGGGTTAGAGGTTCAACATGGCAATTGGGAGGCTGACAAGCAAAAGGTAGTCATCGTAGCATTGGCATAGCAAAAGAGCGAGCAAACTAGCATAGCAAAGATAGTAGTGATTTCCAGGGTATGATCATCTTGCCTGCACAGTTGTCAGAGTTGACTGGATCCTCAAACGCAAACTCAACGGGCTCCTCGGTAGCGAACTCGTTTCCCGGCTCTACCCAAACAAGACAAACAAGCAACAAGGATACAATCAACCACGTGCAAACTCAAACAAAAAAGATGCAATGATGACATGCTATGCGGGATGCGATGCAGAATGCAAAATGCAAGATATGACAGGAAATGCATGAACCTGGCCTCAACTTGGAATTCCAAGGGTGCCACTGGAAAGATGAGATGAAATCGCTTGAAAACGATATAAAGAACGCCGGAATTCGAGTTACGGTTTGGAAATGGCAAGCGGTTCAAAAATGACACGGTCTGCGATTTACAGCAAGTAGGCATCTATATGCAATGAGATGAACATGCTACAGCCACCAAACATGACAACAAAATTCATGGCAGGGATGCACACAAGATTCTTAACAAAAGTCTAGCACTGAGCTATGGCCAAACCATCCATTAACAGGTTCAAACAAGCATGGCAAAAACGCAAATGGTAAACAGATCTCAGACTTAGTGAAATTAACACTTGTCTGGAATTTCAGATCATATAGCCCTCTTCGGAGAAACAAAACAACATGCTACAGGACCTGAACATGACAAAGAAAGACATGGCAAGGAGCTACTCAACAAGCTTAACAAAAGTCCCTTAGTGACCTTGAGCCAAAAGGGATCACAAAATATACTAACAAGCACACGAACATAGCAAAAACATAATCAGTTTTCAGACTTAGTGAAAACTGGGTCATGCTGAAACATAACTCACGAAGGCATGTTTACGAGCTTGATGCACTCACTACGGTGCAAGTCATGGCAAGACAAGCATACATACCTTAAGAAGGCACACAATACAAGCTAGACATGGCAAGAACAATGGCATAGCATGCACGGATCAATTACAATAACATCGGCAAAATCGCAAACAAGTTGACGATCTGCCCAGATTCACCACGAAGCAAAAGTAGAGCTCGATAGACTCAAGCTAGGGTGCTCCTTAATTGCAAACAAAGACATGGATCGATAGAGCATAACAAGATTAACAAAACTCCTTTACTGATCATCATGAAAAGAGGCACAGATCACTAGGAAATAGCACGAACATATGGCATCATGAACTAAATAATCCCAGACTTAGTGAAAACTACTAAGTCCCTGAAAACAGAATTACCGGGTGCCTCACTTTGCAAGCTTGCACAAGTCACCACACACATCACAAAAATGCACGGGTTGCACCTCTGGAAAGAAGACAAAATCCTTAACAAAACATATGAAGGACTCATAGGCATATCATGCACCCAACAATCATGGCAAAAAATGACAAAAGTCTAAGATGAACTAGCAGATCAAACAATTAACTCACGAAGCCCTCTTCTATCAACATTTCGGGCATCAAGATGAGCTCAAATGAAAATGATGCAATGGAATGAAATGATGTACTCATCGAGGCGAACATTTTGATATACTATATGTCCAAAACGGAGCTACGGATGCGGAGATATCACAGGTCAAAGTTTGCATAAAATTAGGGTTTCGGGAGGAGAAAGTCAACCGATCCAAAATATCTCAGATCTGCACAGAAAATGAGACACGGCTGGATCCGAGCTCGCCGGAGCTATAGACGGCCGAAGTTGGAGGGGGGCGGCCGGATCCGGGCTCCGGTCGCCGGAGAGGAGCGGGCGGCGGGGCGGCGACCCGCGCGGGGCGGCGGC
>NC_041390.1:346108732-346128755 GCF_002162155.2 Triticum dicoccoides | reverse complement strand
GAGGCGGCGGTGGCAGAGGACGGCGGGAGGCGGCGGAGGACGGCGGCGTGGGGCGCGGACCCCGATGGCGGCGTCGGGGGCCGGCCTTGGGCCTTCGGGCCCGTGGTGGTGGGAGGTGGCCGGTTGCCACATGGCGGCGGCGGATAAGGGCGAGGGGGGCGGTGGCGGACGTGTCCGGCGCCGGGCGGACGTGTCCGGCACGCGGAGATGAAATTAGGGTTTCGGGGAGAGGGAGAGATCCGAAATTTGGGGGGGTCTATTTATAGGCATAAGTGGAGCTAGGAGAGTCCAAATGAGGTGCAGTTCTCGGCCACGCGATCGTGATCGAACGCTCTAGATGATGGAGCAGAGTTAGGTGGGTTTTGGGCCAAATTGGAGGGGTGTTGGGCTGCAACGCACACGAGGCCTTTTCGGTCCCTCGGTTAACCGTTGGAGTATCAAACGAAGTCCAAATGACACGAAACTTGACAGGTGGTCTACCGGTAGTAAACCAAGGCCGCTTGGCAAGTCTCGGTCCAATCCGGAAATGTTTAATCCCCACACACGAAAGAAAGCTAGAAATGACCACCAGAGGAGAATGAAGCGCCGGAATGCAAAACGGACAACGGGGAAAATGCTCGAATGCATGAGACGAACACGTATGCAAATGCAATGCACATGATGACATGATATGAGATGCATGACAATGACAACAACACACGGAGACAAAAACCCGAACCCGAGGAAATAAATATAACTTAACGCCGGAAACGGCAAGAGTTGGAGTACAAAAAGGGAATTTACATCCGGGGTGTTACATTAGGCACCCCCCTTTAACGTGCAAGCGGTTCGCGCGGATGAGAGTGAAGGAGACACCACAAGGGCCTTGCCTGACGCAGCTCCTTTAGGAGATCCTGTAGACCCATCATAGAAAGAATGAGGGGTTGCCATGACAATTGACAGTCAGCCGTTGGTTGCTTCCGAGGGGCGAAGAGGCACTGAAGGCTTGACGAGGTGGAGCCATGCGGGGCTGCCGCGGCCAGAGCTCAGCCATTCAGGTTTGTCGGCGTTGCAGGGACGGACCCATGCGCAAGCGTCATGCCGTTTGGGAGCAGCTTCGTTAGTTGGCGTCAGTTGAGCGGGCAACTAGGTCAAACACATTAGCTGCGAAGGAGTGGATTCATTCAAATAGATGCTGGGAAGGCGGACATCACTTGGTCAGGCCTGAGCGACTTGGGGATGATGCAGCCCGTGGGGCGCCCCCAACAAAGTAAGCTAACAACATGAAATAAAAGGGATACATGTCGCACGGACGGACCCACGTGGCCTGGGAATAATGCAGCCCTGGGGGGCGCTCCCAGCTGGAAATGAAACTTGAAAGATGTCACCTGATGATGTTGAGGACGAAGGAGTGTTGGTGTAGAAGACTTGGTGGGCTGCGGAAGCCGATCCTCACGAGCCCCCAGGCCCAGGGGCCTCAGGAGGCTCCGGAGGCACTGGTGGCTCTTCGCGGACCATCTCCATCTCCGCCAGGGCTGTGGAACGCCTGGCCTCTTGAGCCTCCATGATGCCCCTCATGAGGCGCTGGTACGTGGCAGCCGTGTTCGGCAAGCCGTAAGGCATGCGAACGTAGCTGTGGTGTGGACCTTTGCAGTGCCCCACTTGCGAGGGCCAGAGGCGCTCCAGAGAGGCGACTCAATTGAGCCCTGGTATGTCGATGCAGACGCGCAGCCCACCATTCTCGCCTGGATGGGGAGCCACAGCTGGTAGGCGGCGGCCGCCTTTCATGACTCTTGACTCCTGTAGCTCCCGAATGGCCTTGCTGACAAACTCCTGAGGGTCTGGCTCTCCTTGCCTTACTCCTTCTTGAGGGAAACGTGCTTCGAAACACGCCTCCATGTGGTGCCCAAGCGCCTCCCTCATGACCTTAGCCAGGTCGGTGGCCCTCCAGGGGAGAGCCCCCGAGCCCTGCCTGAGGAAGGCGCCGAGCGCGCTTTCCTATGCGATGGAAGGAGGTTCCCCCTGGGCAGGCGCGGGCCCTAAGGGGCCTGCCTCCTGAGGTGTCGGGCTGGACAATGTCTTCTTCTTCTTGGGGGCGGTCTCGGGAAGCCTCCTGCTTCCGCGATCCGGGTCTTCCAGTAATGCGGCCTGAAAGGCTTGTTCCAGGGAACACACTGCATCCTTCTCTTCACAGGGCACCGTGATGACTCCGCCACTTCCTGGCATCTTGAGGACGTTGCAGCCATGGTGAGTTACAACCATGAACTTGGCCAGCGCTGGGTACCCAAGGATGGCGTTGTACGGCAGGCGAATGTGAGCGCGTCGAAGTCGATGAGCTCGGTGCAGTAGTTGTCGCGTGCCCCGAAGGTGACAGGGAGGCAGACCTGCCCAATCGGGACCGTGGAGCCATCGGGGACTCTGGAGAAAGGCTTGGTTGGCTGAAGCTGGTTGTAGGGCACTTGGAGATTGTTGAATGTTTCCACGGACAGGACGTTGAGCCCTGCCCCGCCATCAATGAGGGTTCTGGTGACCACCACGTTGCTGATGATTGGGGAACAAAGCATCGGGAGGACTCCGGCTGTAGCCACACACTTGAGCTGATCTGCTGAGCTGAACGTGATGGCGCACGCCGACCACCTGAGAGGGCGCGTGGCTTCCAGCTTGGGGACGACTCCATTCACTTCGCGGGCGAACTGCTTGAAGATGCGTTGAGAGGCTGGGGCTAGAGCCCCGCCCAGGATGCAGGCGACCGCGCGCGGCTCCTGGAAGTCCCCAGCCCCCTCGTCCTGATGGCAGTCCTCGTTTCTCCTTGGCTGCGGCGGCAGCGGAGGGAGGCCTGCGTTGCCTTGCGGGCGATCCTAGCGAGGCTAATCCCTCCAGTCTCCCTCGCGAGGTGGGTCTTGCAAGCGATCCTCGCGAGGTCGATCGCGCCACCCTTAGCGCGGGCAGCGGTCTTCCAAGCGTCCTGCGTTCCTTCCTCCTCCTCGACGATAGCCCCGGTCTCCGCGGTCGGGGCGGCGGCCGATCCTTCCTTCTCACACGGCGAGCTCTTCCTTCATCTTGACGTCACGGACGCCGTCGGAGAACGCGGAGATGATGGCCTCGTCCGTGACCTTGGGGATCTTGAGGTGGGTGTTGTTGAAGCGCTGGATGTACTTCTAGAGGGTCTCTCTTGGTTGCTGCCTGATGCGGCGTAGTTCACCCGCGGCTGGTGGGCGGTCGCGAGTGCCCTGGAAGTTGACGACGAAGCGGTCACGCATCTTGTCCCAGGAGGAGATCGAGCCGTGCTACAGGTTCAGGAGCCAGGAGCGAGCTCCATCCTAGAGAGCCATGGGAAACCAGTTCGTCATGACCTTTTCATCGCCATTGGCCGCTTCGATGCTCAGCTCATAGAGCTGCAGGAACACCGCAGGGTCGGCGGTACCGTCGTAGCGAGGAGGCAGGTCTGGCTTGAACTTGCCCGGCCAGGCGACGCTACGCAGCTCGGGGTGAAGGCGCGGCAGCCAGCCGTGGTTGCCGGGGCCCGCTTCGGAGGTGGAGCTTGGTCTTGACAAGGTCCACGCTACACCACTGCAGGCGGTGCGCGCTCCTGACGAGGTGGCGCGGGGAGCGTAGGTGCAACTTCTCACGGCCACGGAATTTCTTGGCAGCTTCTCTCTTCACGCGCGAGCACCAGGCGCGGCGGATCATGCCGTGGAGCCATGCGCCTTGGTGCCAAGGCACCGTCTTGGGGCTGAGGTGGTGGAGGCATGCCATGAGCCCCGTCGACCGCGGCTGGTTGAGGGGGAGGCAGAGAGTGGGACGACATCGGAGAGCCCCCTACGGCACGGACAAGCTCAGCGATGTGGTCGAGCCACTCCTCATAGAGGTCGTCGACGGGGCGGTAGCACAGGAGCTCGTTCGCCGCGAGGAGCGCGGCCCGTGCCTCCATGGGAGCGCGGTGTGCGTGAGATGAAGAACCGGCAGGGGTCAGCGATGGAGTGGCGGTGCGGCCGTCCTGCCGCACCGAAGGATGCAGCGAGGACGCCTGCTTCTCATTCCCCGCCGGGCCGGTGGCAGCGTTGGCGGCGGGAGACAGAGAACAGCGATGTGGCCCACCGATGGGAGCCGTCTGAGCGACGCGGACGGTGAGAGCAGCTCGAGCACGGCGAGTGTCTGCCATGGAGACGACAGAGCAACGGAGCGACGAACTGATGGAAGGGAAGCTATGGCGCACCCCTACCTGGCGCGCCAAATGTCGGATGTGGGGTTCCAGCAAACCCTTAAGGTTCGAACACTGGGGTGCGCGCGAAGTCTTTCCTTCCCACCAATCTACGCCCTAGCTCGCTAAGATCTCGCGAACGAACTCGACGAACTCGCGACACAGAAAGACACGAGGTTTTATACTGGTTCGGGCCACCATTGTGGTGTAATACCATACTCTAGTGTGGTGGTGGTGGATTGCCTCTAGGGCTGATGATGAACAGTACAAGGGAAGAACAGCCTCCTGAGGTTGAGGTGCTCTTGTGAGTAGGCTCTCGTCCGGGTTGGATCAAGCTGAGATGAGATGAGATGAGATGCGGTCAGCCATCATTCCGCCCCCTACTATGGTGGCTAGCTCTACTTATAGAGGCCCTGGTCCTCTTCCCAAATATCGAGCAGGAAGGGAGCGAACAATGGCGGGAAAATTTGAAGGGGGACAACTAGTACAAGCTATCCTGACAAAAGTGTTTTTCGCCTGCGAAAAGCTCTGGTGGTGACGCCGGCTTGGGATCCACGATCACCTCCGTCTTGCCGTCCTCCTGGTCTTGGTCTCGTTGCACCAATATAGCAACCTTAGCTTGATGCCTCGGTACTCTTCGTTTGCGCTGGCCTCCTTAGCACCAAAGAGGAAAAAAGGATGCTACGCGCGCTGGCGCCCGCCTAGTGCCCGCCTGGTGTCGTGCGTCATGGCTCATGTCACGAGGGCCTCATGAGGTTTCCCCCGCCTTGATATCTCCGCTCGTCGTGAGGTTGCCTAGCTAGGCCACCCTAGAGGAGGTCTTGCATCGTCCGCCTCGCGAGGGTCTTGGATGCTTTGTTGGTGAAGATGGGTCATACGGCCTGCTGGCTTGGCCACACCGTGGGCCGCAGGCAGGCAAGTCTGGGGACCCCCGTTCCTAGAACACCAACAGGATTTCTCCCCCGCCCTTAAGGTCGAGGATCAGGTGCGTACACGTTTTGGATCTACAGTCCACTTCGTCCCCAACCCTAACTCCAAGGAGTTCTTCCTTGAAGTTTCTTTCTCCTCAGCCACTTTTCCCCTCTCAGAAGAATCAGTGGGATTGGCATTACAATCTTGTATTGGAGGCCTCAGTGAAGGTTTCAATATGCTATGTTTGGGTGATCGTTGTTTTCGGTTCTCGGCGGCTTCCAATCGTGTGGGTTATTTTATTTTTGGCCTACATGATCGCATCTGGCCGGACATCATATGTCACTTCCATCTCCATCGAGGTGCAAATTCTCTCCCTCGGATTGGTGGTTGGCATGCGGACACTGAACTCAATGGATTGGCATCTTCATCTGGTTCGGCTATTAAGTCCACATGGCTCTCTTCCAACTCCAAAGATAATATTGATCTAGCCTTGTTCTCGTGTTTTCAAAAATTGAGGTTGTTTCTGTCGACGACAGTGAGACATTTCGGCGCCGGTACCATACCAAAGATTTCTTTTGGAAGTTTTTCGGGGCCGAATTCTCAGGAGGATCATTATCCTTTTCGTATTGCGCCCATCAATGTACCGATATTGTCCGGATCTCATGTCACGTTGTCGTCCTATCATGGACATTGGTTTTTCTAAGGTTTGTGGAATGCTATTCCTGAGGATAAGCTTCTCTCTATTCTGGATGGTTGGCAAGCTGGATATGATAATGAGAGTGTCAAGCTAATGGTGGAACTCTCTAATATACCTTCAAAAGATTATATATATGAACGTCTTAAACATTGCTCTCGCTGTGATAGATTTGGTCATCTACCTCCAATATGCACTGGGATCTTTTGTCAAAAATGTGGGGATGTCTCTGGGAATTGATCGCGCACCTCATCTGTTCCACATCAAGCAGTTGATCACATTGATCCGACCTCGTCACATCATGAGCCATGCATGTTGGGCCTTCCTTTGCCTATTATGACCTGCTTGGCTTGCTTAGCCACTGGACACCGGGCCGCCAAATGCCCTGGGCTCCGTCGATGCCTCTTTTGGCAACATCTTTGCCATAGGGCCCATAAGCCCAGCATGTGCCGCCGGCTGCCTAAACTGCGCTGGACACAAAATAGACCGCATGCAACTAAATCTGATGAGATCCTACCCAGGAATGTCCTGCTATTTTCTATGGTAGGTAACCCTGTGGTTGTTGGTATGCCCCTTACTAATCGGGATACGCGGGCGCACATGGTTTGGGTTTGGAAATAGAAAATCCCATGCCCATCGGATGTGGCTCCTTCCCATTGCTTGTCGATACGACCCCCTCCTCCTCAAGCAGTCAATTCCGCCTGCCAAAAACACCAATCGACTGCAGAGACACCTCCCTCGAGCATGCCACCCCTGCCACCCCCACCAAAAACCACCTTCGGCTCCTCGCCGCCGGCTGCTTCCGTCCAAGTTCATCGTCCGTTGACTACTGCTATGGTGAACTTCCTGGTGCGCCCGTTCGCCTTTGCTCCGACGGGATCGACCTTCGACAGAGGCCCTGCTCATCGCATCCAGCGCCATGTCATGGTGGTGGATGATCCTCCGCTCAACCATGATAGGTATGCTATCGTTTCTGTCAATCCTCCCGTTCCCAATCATCAGAAGGAGTTTTGGCTTGCTCAAGTTTGCCGCATTATCACCGTTGATCTGGAATATGATTTAGTTGATGATTTCATCTATCCGCTTGGCATTGGTTGTGTGGTGTTTGCGGATATGGAGACCAGAGATGTAGCGATTAGGGAAGGGCCTCATGCTTTGACTGAGGATTCTAATTTTTCTTTAGTTCGATGAGAGTATCAATATGCGCATGCCTGCTTTTGAATATGAGGTCTGGGTTATGTTTCTTGCATTCCCTATCTATTATAAGACTGAACATTACATTCACAAGGTTGTTTCCAACTTTGGTAAACTGCTAGTCTGGCCACGTCTGGGTCAGAACAAAGACCGTGTTTTGGTTAAGTGTCATATCAAAGATGTTGCTAAAGTTCCCTACAGTCTCTTGGTGACTAGAGTTGGTCTGCTGCCCGGCCTTGGTCGCTCTCGGTCTGTTCTAGTATATGTGCTTAATGGCAGAAACACAATCCCAGGTCTGGCTGGCACGGAGGAGGATCCTCCTCTTCTTAATGCTTCACCGCATCCGTATGAGCTCTTGTTTTATACTGTCATGCAGCACACCAGACTTGATGATATGGCTGCGCAGGATGCACTGAATGAAGCTTCCTGGAATGCGCCTGCACCTGCTCAGGAATAGCTTTAGGAGAATGGGTGGCGTGTATGGCCAGTATTCCCCATACTCTGGTTTCAGCTTTAAAACCTTTTTCCAATATGATGGGTCATCCCTGATGGATGGTGTGGATCCTGAGCATAATATTCAAGATAATCTGTCTGATGTATGGTCGTCTGAAGAGGAGATTGAGGCGGTTGAAGCTTTGGCTGATAGTTTTGTTCTCGGGAACCCTGTTGCATGTTTGGCCTTTGTTAGAGCTGGTGGAGACTCGGTTAATCTTACTATTGCACTTGATCAAGAACTACTGCTTTGGATAGGTGGAATGCTCAAGCGCATAAACAAACCGGTCCTTACTGATGTGCAGATGGAGAATGTCATGTCCCACTCAAACCATTCAGGGTCATTCAGAACCACCTGAACTTTGTCTTTGTCGCCTGGTTGTTGAATGTTGTGCCAGAACCTGATTTCATGACTGTGATCTTCGGTGCTAACTTCCAGTTGGGAGCCAGCATAATTCCCCATAATTTGCTGCAGGAGGACTTACTTGTCATGGCTGATACTGCGATGTGGAATGGGACATGGCTGATCGATCCCTTGGGCTCAATGCCACCACTACACATCTTGCTTCTAAAACTATTGGCTCTCAGTGAGTTTCTGCTGCCCTGCCTGGCCATGGGAATGCCCTCCAGATGCTTGCTTCTTCGTCTCTGTTTGCTGCCACTAGCTCGTGCAATGCTAAAGTGCCCCTTGACACTACTGCAGTTAGAAAGAGTACCAGATCGAACAAGTATGACGGCTTCAAGGTCAACCAGGTCTCTGACACCAAGCAAAACAGATCGAGGGTGAGAGCTCGTGTGGTGCCATCTGTCAGGGCCGTTTCCATGGCTGCTGCTCCTGCATAAGTTGTCACTGCTTCTTGCCCGCCCCTACCTCCATCATAGAAATTGAACAGGTGGGTGGCCGCTGCGGGATTGCTCCTGATGATCTATCTGCAGAGAAGCTACTGGATGGCCAGCAGATGGCCTCTCACGGTGAAACCTGATCTCTTCTCCATCATGAATAAATCTTGGAATGTGTTATCGTGGAACATCAGAGGCATAAACTCTGAAAGTAAACTTTTTGGCTCTTAGGAATGCTATTGATACTAGCAGTTGTTCAGTGCTATGTATCCAGGAAACTAAGCGTGAATCTTTTGATTTAGCTTTTGTTAAAACTTTCTGCCCCAAGAGATTCGATAAATTTGTGTTTGTACCCTCGTTGGGCGCCTCGGGTGGTAGTATCACTATTTGGAAGAGCTCTATGTTTGTGGGCACGCCGTGGTGTGTTGATTCTTTTGCAGTTGGGGTTTCTTTTGTTTCCATGCAATCCAATGAGGCTTGGAATCTAGTCAATGTTTATGGTCCTTGTTATGGCCAGAGATGGGTGGATTTTAGTTCTTCGTTATTTGATCTTAATATACCCGATGATGAAAACCGCTTGATCTTGGGAGACTTCAATTTCATTCGTTCCACGGCTAACACAAACAAACCAGGTGGAGACGCTGCCGATATGCTCTTGTTCAATTAAATCATTCGAGCACAAACTTTGATGGAACTTCCTATCAAGGCCCGGTTGTACACTTGGAGCAATATGCAAGATGATCCCATGCTCGAACAACTTGAATGGTTCTTCTCATCGATTGGACCACATCTTTCCCGAACACGATTGTTTTACCTCTTGGCAAACCTGTTTCTGATCGTATTCCTTGTGTGGTGGCCATTGAATCCAAAATCCCCAAATCCAAACTATTCCGGTTTGAAAACTTCTGGGTCAATCATGCGGGTTTCTTTGATGTGGTCGTCGGCTCTTGGTCCAAGCCTTGGCATTCTCCTAACTCTGCTGCGCTTATCTGCAAAAAGCTCAAAACTTTGCACTATGATCTCAAGTGTTGGAGCCGGGGCATCTCAAAACTGAAAAGCATGATTCAGAACAGTAATGAGGTTCTTGCTTAGTTGGATGATCTTGAGGATAAAAGAGCACTTGGCATTCAAGAAAAAAAACTTCAGCCGCATTTTAAAACTGCATCTAAATACATTGCTCAAATATCAGAATGAATATTGGAGGAAGAGATGCACTATCCGATATTTCAGATTCGCTGATGAAGACACTAAACTCTTTCAATCTCTTGCAACAGAGAGCTTGAGGCACAACTCGATTGCCAAATTACGGGATGGAGACGTGGTGGTGAGTGACCATGTTGGCAAAGAAGGGGTGTTGTACAAAACATACAAGGAACGCTTGGCTCCTCAAAGCCTACCAGCATGCGTTTTGACCTCTCTCAGATCATTCGGTGGGTTGATGGTTTGGATGAGTTGTCGGCACCCTTCTCAAAGGCGGAGATCAATGCTACGATTAAAGAAATGCCAGTCGACAGGGCTCCTGGCCCTAATGGATTTAATGGCTGCTTTCTTAAGAGTTGTTGGCAGATCATTAAAGAGGATTTTTACAGGATGTGCCAGGATTTCCATGATGGCAAGCTTGATATAACCAGCATTAGTGAAGGGTACATTACCTTGATCCCGAAGATCTGATCTCCTGAGACCGCCAATGATTACAGACCAATAACTCTGGTTAACTGTTGCATGAAAATAGTCACAATTTTTTTGGCTAATCGTCTGCTGTGTGGGCATCCAAGATTGTCTTGTGTGGGCATTCGAATATATTCATGAGTGTCAAACTTCATCGCGTGAGATTGTGCTCCTTAAACTTGACTTCGCCAAAGCTTTTGACACAATCGAGCGTGCCCCCATGTTGGAGATCATGCGACACATGGGGTTTGATGATAAGTGGCTGGGTTGGATGGAAATAATTTTTGGCTCTGCTGTTTCTTCTGTTCTCCTTAATGGAGTCCCTTGCTGGAAGTTTCAGTGCAAATGTGGGGTGCGGCAAGGTGATCCCTTGTCACCACTGATTTTTGTCCTCGCTGGTGATCTCCTTCAATCCGTGGTCAATGCTGCTTTCGCTCGATGTCTGATTGACCTGCCCATCCCATGCAATCGCAGTGGTGATTTCCTAGTGGTGCAATACGCGGACGACACCATTCTGGTGATGCTAGCCTGCCCTGATCAAGCTGCCCATATGAAAATCAATTTAGAGGACTATGCTGCCTCGGTTGGATTGAAAATCAATTTTCACAAGTCCACGTTGATTCCTATCAACATTGACCCGCAACACGCTATGGAGTTGGCAAGGGTTTTTGGCTGCTCGTTTGGCTTGCTCAGGTTCACATACCTTGGCCTCCCCATGGGCACGACAATACCAACGTTGCTGGAGCTCATGCCACTTGTGCATGGCGTGGAAAGGAAGATGTCCACGACACTATCTTTGATGTCGTCCGGGGCCAAACTCACTTTGGTCAACTTAGCTGTAACATCAATGATAATCTATGCCATGTGCACGATTAAGATGCACCCTAAAGTGATTGAGCACCTTGATAAACTGCGCAGATATTGTCTTTGGTCTAAGAACTCTGAGGATGGGGTCAAGAATAATTTGTTGGTAGCCTGGGAGTTGGTTTTTAGACCAAAACATAATGGTGGACTTGGGATCATTGACATCAAAACCCAGAATGTGGCCCTCCTTCTGAAACATCTCTTTAAGTTCTATAACCACGATGACGTCCGCTGGGTGACCTTGATCTGGGATGCTCACTACACGGGCAAAATACTACATGCAATCGACCCAGTTGGCTCTTTCTGGTGGCGTGATATAATGCAACTCAGCGACGTGTTTCGTGGGATCACCAGAGTCACTTTGGGGAACGGATCTTCCTCCCTATTCTCGAAAGACGCCTGGTTTGATAGCGATCGTGATGCCCCCCTCATGAAGCTCTTCCCCAGGGCTTTCTCTTTCTGCTTAAATGAGGATGAGTTTGTTGTCAATGTTCTTATATCGACGGACCCAAGCATACTTTTTCACCTGCCTTTGTCTGCTCAAGCTAGAGAGGAAGTCAGGGAGATCCAACGAGGCTCGATGCATGTTGATACGTCTCCAACGTATCTATATTTTTTTATTGTTCCATGCTATTATATATTCTGCTTTGGATATTTAATGGGCTTATTTATACACTTTTATATTATTTTTTGGACTAACCTATTAACCGGAGGCCAAGCCCAATTGATGTTTTTTTGCCTATTTCAGCGTTTCGCAGAAAAAGAATATCAAACGGAGTCCAAACGGAATGAAACCTTCAGGAGCATGATTTTTGGAACAAACGTGATCCGGAGGACATGGAGTGGAAGTCAAGCAATCAACGAGGAGGCCGCGAGGTTGGGGGTGCGCCTACCCCCCTGGGCGCGCCCTCCACCCTCATGGGCCCCTTGTGGCTCCACCGACCTACTTCTTCCTCTTATATATACCTACGTACCCATCATAGGGCACCATGAAAACCTAATTCCACCGCCGCAACCTTCTGTACCCGTGAGATCCCATCTTGGGGCCTTTTCCAACGCTCCACCGGAGGGGGCATTGATCATGGAGGGCTTCTATATCAACACCATAGCCTCCCCGATGATGTGTGAGTAGTTTACCTCAGACCTTTGGGTCCATAGTTATTATCTAGATGGCTTCTTCTCTATCTTTGGATCTCAATACAAAGTTCTCCTCGATTCTCTTGGAGATCTATTTGATGTAATCTCTTTTTGCGGTGTGTTTGTCGAGATCCGATGAATTGTGGGTTTATGATCAAGATTATTTATGAAAAATATTTGAATCTTCTCTGAATTCTTTTATGTACGATTGGTTATCTTTGCAAGTCTCTTCGAATTATCAGTTTGGTTTGGCCTACTAGATTGATCTTTCTTGCAATGGGAGAAGTGCTTAGCTTTGGGTTCAATCTTGTGGTGCTCGATCCTAGTGACAGCAGGGGAAATGACACGTATTGTATTATTGCCATCGAGGATAAAAAGATGGGTTTATATCATATTGCATGAGTTTATCCCTCTACATCATGTCATATTGCTTAAAGCATTACTCTGTCCTTATGAACTTAATACTCTAGATGCATGCTGGATAGCGGTCGATGTTTGGAGTAATAGTAGTAGATGCAGGCAGGAGTCAGTCTACTTGTCATGGAGGTGATGCGTATATGCATGATCATACCTAGATATTCTCATAACTATGCTCAATTCTATCAATTGCTTGACAGTAATTGGTTCACCCACCATAATACTTATGCTATCTTGAGAGAAGCCACTAGTGAAACCTATGGCCCCCGGGTCTATTTTCCATCATATAAGTTTCCAATCTATTTGATTTTGCAATCTTTACTTTCAATTTATATCATAAAAATACCAAAAATATTTATCTTATTATTATCATCTCTATCAGATCTCACTCTTGCAAGTGGCCGTGAAGGGATTTACAACCCCTTTATCGCGTTGGTTGCGAGGTTCTTATTTGTTTGTGTAGGTACGAGGTGACTCGCGCGTGGTCTCCTACTAGATTGATACCTTGGTTCTCAAAAACTGAGGGAAATACTTACATTGCTTTGTTGCATCACCCTTTCCTCTTCAAGGGAAAACCAATGCATGCTCAAGAGGTAGCACATGTGCTTCTGGAGAGAGACTACAATGACACCTGGGAGTGCACCTTTGGTGGGGCTTTCTCATCCAAGAAATTCTATGAACACTACTTCAGAGAGATGGTTGTTGATGATGCCTTCGGTTGGCTTTGGAAGGCCAAAAGTCTGATCAAATTCAAAATGCTTGGGTGGCTGCTATTGGTTGACTGCCTAAACACCAGAAACATGTTGAGATGTAGACATTACGTCGTTGCGGGCAACAACTATGCCTGCATGCTGTGTCAGAACACTCCTAAGGAAACTATCGAACACCTTATCTTTGCCTACCCGTTTAGCCAACATTGTTGGGATAAAGTTGGTATGCTTTGGCCGGCATTGGGAAACAAGATCTCTTTGTTGCACGATGGCAGAGAGAATTGGCGGCAACCCTTGTTTATGGACATTTTCTTGATGGCTGCGTGGAGCTTGTGGAAGGAGGGAAATAATGTGTACTCTTGAGGGATCCCACACTATTTTCGTTCATGGTTGATTAGGTTCAAAAATCTTTTGGACCTCCTGGTGCACAATTGTAGGGAGGGACTTCGTCCTTTCTCAGCAACTTACATACAAAGCGTGTGATACTTGTTTGTTTAGATTTTTGACGCCATGGCCGGGGGGCACCAAAAACCCACTTGTAACATTGATTTAATTGTTTCTTTGTGAGTAATACAAAGTTAGCGGGAGCCTCTCCCACTGTTGTTTCTAGTCAAAAAAAGAAGAGAGTCTCCCACAAGCTTGGGGGAGGCTTCTCTGAATACTTAATGCTTTGCCTGATCATCCTCTCAAGAAAAATGAAATACTTGATATCTTTTATAATGGACTAACCGATGCTTCCAGAGACCACCTGGATAGTTGTGCTGGTTGTGTTTTCAAGGAAAGAACTATTGAGCAAGCTGAATTGCTATTGAATAATATATTGAGTAATGATAATGATTGGACACTTCCTGAACCAACTCCTAAGCCAACTCCGAAAAAAGGGGTATTCTATTTCTCAGTCCTGAAGATATGCAAGAGGCAAAGAAATCTATGAAAGAAAAGGGTATTAAAGCTGAAGATGTTAAGAATTTACCACCTATTCAAGAAATACATGGTCTTAATAACCCGACACAGGTAGTGAAGGTAAATTCTCTCTATAGATTTAATGAAGGTGATATTCCTCGTAATAAGTCTGCTGGCCAATGCTTGGATGAGTTTGATAATTTTATTGTTAAACAAGAAAACTTCAATGCGTATGTTGGTAGACAATTGAAACGTAATGCTTATATTGTTGAACACTTGAGTGATTATATGTCTAGAGTTAAAGGTGACCTTAAACTTATTAGTAAACATGCTTCTATGGTTACCACTCAGGTAGAACAAGTGCTTAAAGCACAAGATGATTTGCTCAATGAATTAAATAATAAGAAAAATGATAATGATGTTAGAGTTATGACTAGATTGGGTAGAATGACTCGGGAACCTTTGTATCCTGAGGGCCACCCTAAGAGAGTTGAGCAAGATTCTCAAAGAACTAATGTTGATGCACCTAGTCCTTCTAAGAAGAAGAAAAAGAAAAATGATAGGACTTTGCATGCTTCTAGTGAATCTGTTGTTGACACACCTGAGAATCCCAATGATATTTCTATTTCTTTTTCTAATGCTGAAACACAATCTGGTAATGAACATGAACTTAGTGATAATGATGATGTTCATGTTGATGCTCAACCAACCAATAATAATGATGTAGAGATTGAACCTGCTGTTGATCTTGATTACCCACAACCAAAGAATCAACGTTATGAGAAGAGAGACTACGTTGCTAGGAAGCACGGTAAAGAAAGAGAACCATGGGTTCAGAAAACCATGCCTTTTCCTCCTAAACTGTCCAAGAAAAAAGATGATGAGGATTTTGAGCGCTTTGTTGAAATGATTAGACCTATCTTTTTGCGTATGCATTTGACTGATATCCTTAAAATGAATCCTTATGCTAAGTATATGAAAGATACTGTTACAAGTAAAAGAAAGATACCAGAAGCTGAAATTTCCACCATGCTTGCCAATTATACTTTTAAATGTGGAATACCAAAGAAACTAGGAGATCCACGAGTACCAACTATACCATGCTCCATTAAAAGAAACTATGTTAAAAGTGCTTTATGTGATCTTGGAGCCGGCGTTAGTGTTATGCCACTCTCTTTATATCATAGACTTGATTTGAATAAGTTGACCCCTACTGAAATATCTTTGCAAATGGTCAATAAATCAACTGCTATACCTGTCAATATTTGTGAGGATGTGCCTGTTGTGGTTGCAAACGTTACTATTTTAACGGACTTTATTATTATTGATATTCCCGAGGATGATAGTATGTCGATTATCCTTGGTAGACCCTTTTTGAATACTCCAGGGGTTGTTATTGATTGAAACAAAGGCAATGTCACTTTTCATGTTAATGGTAATCAGCATACGGTACACTTTCCGAGGAAACAACCTCAAGTCCACAGTATCAATTCTATTGGAAAATTTTCAATGATTACTATTGGAGGTTTTGAATTCCCTCTTCCTACTGCCAAGAAGAAATATGATATTCTTATTGTTGGGGACATGCATATCCCCGTTGTGGTAACCTAGTGTTATTTAAAAATTCTCCGGTTTCATGTTATTCGGAAAGAGTTTGTTAACAAGACTTGATCAACCTTGTTAGTGGATTCCTTTTGATGAGCACGAGATAGATGAAGTTAGAAAGCACAACTCTCTGTACCCTCCTTTTACTTTCTGTTATTTAAATTAAATAAAGCAAAAATAGTATTTTCTGTCTGTTTTCTGAATTATCCCTACAATAAAAATACCCTGAAAATAAAAGTTCTCCAAATGTCCTGAAAATGAAATATGATTTTTTTAGAATATTTAAGAATTTCTGGCACTTAGAACACACCAAGGGGGGCCACCATTTGGCCATGAGGGCACAGGGCATGCCCACCCCCCTAGGGCGTGCCCCCTGCCTCGTGGGGCCCACGTGGACCCCCTCCACTTATTCCAGCTCCGACTCACTTCGTCTTCCTCCAGAAAAAAAATCCTCCCATAGCTCAAACGCGTGTTCTAGCTCATCTTGCTCCATTTTTGATCTCTTTGCTCAAAGCTCCATTCACAAAACTGTTTTGGGGGATTGTTCTTCGGTATGTGACTCCTCCAAAGATCCAATTACTTTTTGTTCTAGTGCTTTATTTATTGCAAATTTGTGTTGCCAAGGTGACCCTGTTCTTGAGCTTGCATGTCAAATTTATATGGTCAAAAGTAGTTTTAATGCATGATATAGCCTCTAGGCACCTGTGGGAGTAGTTGCTATCAATCTTGTTGAGTTTGGTTCACTTTTATTTTGAGTCACTAAAATTTCAGAAATTTTTCGAAGAAAGAAAAATGCATAGGAAAATGTACCAAGGTGGTTCCTCAAGGAAGCAAGGACCAAGGCTCGGGATACATGAGCCGGACGATGAACCACCGAGGGAAGCTCAAGTGTGGCCTTGTGAATGGCCGTCAGAGGAGTTTATGGTCCAGGCAGGCATCAAGGATGAATTTGATGCTTATGTGCGTAATGCTGATCGTGAGGACTTTGTGTCAGATAAGTGCCTATAGTACCACTACCTAACTGATTCCTTTGCGAGTTTAAATTTACATCCTTGCGCAATTCTCACACTCTTTTATTTGATCTTTATGATAAATCATATACCATGGACCTAGAAGATTTTAATATTGCTTGTAAACTCCCGCAGTGGGGCAATGTTAGTGAACCTCGCAAATCTGAATATAAAGACTTTCTTGCTAGTATCACTGTGGGGGAATCTAGGGAAATCACACAAGCTACCATAGGGAGCCTTCATTTCCCTTCCATACGTTATTTTGCTCTCTTTATAGGTAGATGCATTAACGGTAAAGACGAGGCTTGTCACTTGTGCGTTCTAAATCTTAGTGTCCTCGAGAGTGTGGTATTAGGTGATAAACAATATAACTTGGGGGCCATTGTTGGACGAAGGTTGCATCTTAATGGTACAAGTGGAGATTTTTTTGGTGGAATTTATGCAACTCGTGTAGCTAATTATCTTGGTGTACCAATACATGGAAATGATATGGAGTGGCCTCCTGCTTATCTAGATTATAGTGCTATGGTTCGCCATCAGTTTCTTGAGAGGAATGAACAGTTCCTCCAGTACCGACTAATCTTTGACAGACAGTGCACTGTCCATGTGTGCCCTCCCTGCTCCTACTTTGTTTAACTTTCAGGCAAAAAGGAGATACACTACTGGAATCAGCTTCAAATTTTTCAAAATACAGTCTCTGCAAGTTTGGACCAGATTTTCCAAATTTGGTGAAATTCATATCCACACTGCTCCAAAAATTCCACCAAAAATCATGCAGCCTACTTGAGCAAGGAGAAGCCACTCCACCAAAAATCAGCTCAAGGAAAAATCACCAGAGGCCAATTTCATTTGGTCAAACACCTTGTGGGCACTGTTACTGTTCAAAGTTCAGAAAATTCAGTTTCAGTGTCATCTTCAGTCCGTCAGTTTCAGTCACGCGGCCACAGTGCCCTTGGCACGTTCCTCGCCGCCTCTTCCTCTTGTCCGAAGCTTCACACACGTGCGTGGAGCCTTCCTGGCGTCGGTAGCGCGCTGGCTCGCCCTCGCCGGCGTCTTCTGCAGCGTCGGGACCTCCCGTGGCGGCCGACAGGAGGCACACCACGGCAGAACGTCGTTCCGTGCCGCCCATCGCTCCCTGGCTCTCCACGTGGCCTCATGCACGCCAGCGCACGCCCGTAGCACAGCCACCGTGGCCGGCAAGCACGGAACACGCTCTCCGCCGCCGACGGGCCCACGCCATCACCGTTCCGTCGAGCTCGCCCTTAACACCCAAACCCCGGCCAGTTTAACACCAAAACGGACCCATTGAACCTCCGTGATGACGCTCGACCCCCTAACCACCCCGACCGAGCACTGCGCCACCGTAATCACTCGCCGGTGATCCTCGTTCACGGCAACCGCCTCGGACCGCCTATATAAAAGGGTCCCGAGCTCACTCTCATGCACGCAGCACCCCCACTACTCACCAACACCCCGCCAGGCCACTAGGGGGACCTCGAGGAGGTCTCCTCCCCCAGCTCCGGCCGCCTCGCCCCGCCTCGGCCTCCAGCCCGATTCGTTCTGGTGAGGCCATCTCCGGTGCTCAAACCCCGTTCGTTACCCTCTCTAGCTGCCAGGAGCATAACCCCCTCTTCAATTTAACCTTTGCAGCCCTCTCCGACGAGCCCCTCGACCACCCGAGCCGCCGTCCGCCAGAGCAAAGCTCGCCGTCGACGTGGTGCTCGCCGACCGACTCCACCACCATCAACTGACGCGGAAGGGTACCCTGAGCACGGAGGTACTCTCCGATCTCTCTGCCTCGCCGTGGATCGCCGCCGGCGACCACCGCGGCTCTCGGGCGCCGGCGAACTCTGCCGCCCCGTTTGAACATTTGAACCTGACGGGTGGGACCCCACCGTCAGCCTCTCTGCTCTCTCTTCGAATCGTTTTCTGGAAGCGCCTTCGGGCAGAATGCGTTTTCTCTTCGGGCTGGCGTAGTCGCTACCGAAGCGTTTTCTGTTTTTATAAACTAGCCCCTGGAATTCTTCTGTTTCATTACAGATTAGTCCCTGGACAAAAACCCTTATAACTTTTAATCAGAAGAGTATTTTTGATTGATTCTTTTTCTGTTCTCTTTAAAATTTTGTCTAGTTTTTTATCAGATTTATTTGAAAAATATTTGGTTTACCTTCTGTGCACTCCGTGGTATTTACGTTAGCGCATATATTTTCTTTAAACCGTAGATACCGAAGGAGGTGACGGAGCCGCGAACTGCACCGAGCTAGGCTCCGACTACTCTGAACCAGGCAAGCATGTTTGAACTTTTGATATGATGAGTGTCTTGGCATGTTCTGCATTTAGTTAGTTTCATGGCATGTCGGTGAGCATACCGATGAACGTTATTTTATGTGATAATGAGGTAAGTGAGTTCGATGATCCATACGTGGATGAATGTGAATATGAATGGCCATGTGTTGGCATGAGGATGGGTACGGTGGCAGTGTTGTAGCATGCCAGTCGTACGCCAGACCATGTGACTTCAGTGTCAAACCATATCGGTCCAGTACCTATCATTTCCTCCCTTGTACTACCACATGTTTTCCGCAAGGAATATGGTTTAGTAAGTTGCAAACCGCTTTCATGGTACACACCAAAGAGGAGAGGCCGTGATGATGGTTCCATGGCCCTGGATTAAAGCCAGTCATCCGGTCAGGGGGCATGGGTGTTTCCGGTTGGGACAGAGAGGGGGGCACCCCTTAGAGCGCGCGTATATAAATTTGATCCCATGCTATTCGAGATTGTGATCTCCCCGTCTCAAAAGTTTTTCTTGGACGATGACTAGGGTGATTCCTAGCATCGAGAGGTAGGATGGGTGTGTACCGGTTAGCTGTGTTTTCTTCCGAAATACCGTAAACGAAACTAGTCCTTCGTGACTACGGAAATCCGTTGGCTGTGGGAAAAAATTTGTACAAATTCTGCAGAGTCATATATTCCTCCAAATCATCTATTCCATGTCAAGTTTCGTTCCATCTTATCCTAATCAATTGTCAGCTTTGGTGACAGAGACTCCGGTGAATCGCATGAATGCTAAGTCCGGTTGAATGATTATCCCTGTGGATGGACTAACCCGTTTATTCTCATGGATTGAATGTTTATTATGAGTATTATTTACTGGTGAATTTTAAAGCCCTTTCTGCGATGTCGCTCAGACGTCCGACTGTGGCATTTATTTTAAAGCCCTTTCTGCGATGTCGCTCAGACGTCCGACTGTGGCATTTCTTTTAAAGCCCTTTCTGCGATGTCGCTCAGACGTCCGACTGTGGCATTTCTTTTAAAGCCCTTTCTGCGATGTCGCTCAGACGTCCGACTGTGGCATTTCTTTTAAAGCCCTTTCTGCGATGTCGCTCAGACGTCCGAC
>NC_041390.1:346065565-346108722 GCF_002162155.2 Triticum dicoccoides | reverse complement strand
TGCAATGTCGTTCAGACGTCCGACTGTGGCATTTCTTTTAAAGCCCTTTCTGCGATGTCGCTCAGACGTCCGACTGTGGCATTTCTTTTAAAGCCCTTTCTGCGATGTCGCTCAGACGTCCGACTGTGGCATTTCTTCTAAAGCCCTTTCTGCGATGTCGCTCAGACGTCCGACCGTGGCATTTCTTTTAAAGCCCTTTATGTGGTGTCGTTAAGATGCCCGACTGTGGCATCATTTCCTTATTTTTATTTGTTCACCTTTCAAGGCGTCGCTTCAGACACCCGATCGGTCCTTATTTATGCTCTGTGGGATTTCAGGCGGACTGCCGCCGTTTCCCTTTTTACTTACCCGTCATGCCAATTTTTTATATTGTGCATTAAGGAATTAATCATGTTGCATCCATGCATGCATTTGTTATATCTTACATCGGAACTGTCTTGCGAGTACTTTCAAAGTACTCACTGGCTTGTTGATTTGGCCAGATGCTGACGAAGGCGATCTCATGGATGAAGAGTTCGATAGCGAGTCCGACACTTAGAGGAGTCCCAGTCAGTCTCGTGCGACCCTGGATTTGGCCACTGTTTTATATCCGCTTCCGCTACCAAATAAATTTATCGAGCCTCACCTCGACGTTCGATGAAATGATATTCTTAGAGTCTTGTATTTCCCTTCCCGCTGTGTTTTTCCACCACCAGCCTATCCTTGAGTCAGTAGTATGTCTCCACACCACTGTGTTCTGTCCGCCATTATGTATGATTATTGGCGTGCTTGTAATAATTTGGTTGAGCAGCCACAGTTCAACCCTGTAATATATTTTTATGCTACTGGCTTATTGTATCAAGAAATTGTCTACCAGTGAGGAGGATTTCTCTCATACTGGACTCAAAAGACTGGTTTATTAATAAATATTTTTATTGGAAAACCGGTCGTGACACGAAATAGCATTCATAGAAATGTTCTAACATAAAGTAGAATTGAACATTGAAAAGATTAGTTGACAACAGTCAATCAAAAGATGGGGCGCCAAATTACTAAACAATAGGGGTCTTTCTGTGCAAGTCAGCTGAACACCGTAATTGATGAGTGAGTAGGTGGGTTAGGTGCACCCCTCGCCCAGTGGGAAGTCATGAGGCTAGCCCCCCCCCCTGAATGAAGAAGTAGTGGGGCCCCCAGCCCGCCCACGTATGCGCCTTTATTTAGATTATAACTAAATATTATACTGAACTTTATCCGGGAATCTTTCTAAAGAATCCATCTGGCAAAACGCAATTTGTCGATTTCAATCTAAGTTGTACCTTGCCTTTTTAAGGTAGCTTTGTTACGCCTATTCAGCTAGGTGGGGCATTGGTCATAGCCGAAGTCGAAGGGAAAAATAAGGTAATGAGATGATGGTGCCATCAAGAAGTTTTCGACGAACGTAGTAGCGGCCAAAAATGAAACTCTTGCATGAAAGACCGGATTTGACGCAAGATGAATGTCGTTGGGGTTTTTCAAATGAAACCCGCGATTAGAAAGTCACCAACGGAGCCATACAATCTATCTAGTAGTGTGCCATGGCACGGTACTCCGCTTCGGCAGTGGAAGGAGCAATTGTCTATTGCTTTTATCTCATCCAAGATAGTGTCTCGTCTCCCCATAAAATAGATAAGCATGTAGTTGAGCACCTATCTGAAGGCCCAATCGGCATCAGTAGTTGCAAGCAACTCTAAAGAAGATGATGACGGAAAAAAGGACGGCTCGAGAAAAGGTACCTCGAATATATCTAAGAATCCGATGAACTGCTGCAAAATGAACTGACTAGGGGGCAGCCATGAAAGGCTGACTTTCTTAGGAAAAGCCATCTGGGCAAGAGATCGTCAATAAACCAAACCGCCGACCTACTGTCTGTACTGCGTCGGATCAGATAATGGTGAGCCATCAGTCAGACGGAGTTTAACGTAAAGCTCCAAGGGAGTGTCAACAGTCTTCTCATCATTGAGTTGAGCTCGAGTGATCAAGTCATGACGTTATTTGATCTGAGATACCAAATATCCACGAGGATAATGTGTGACCTCCAAGCCAAGAAAAGGCTTAGGGCACGTCAGCGCCTTCATAGCAAATAATTGATGAAGGCAACACTTGATCAGCGATATGGTAACGGAGTAATCACCAGTCAGTTTGATATCATCAACATACAACAACATAATAGCACGTCCTCGAGGATAAACTGATACGAGCATGGCCGAATCATGATCACTCCGAGCAAACCCTGCCTGGATAACATAACCACTGTGCTGAACTTCAAAAACCGACGCTATCGGGGCTTGTTGAGACCATAGATCACTTTGCGTAAAGGACAGACAAGAGAAGAAGTCAGAAGGGCAGGTTCTCTTTCATCCGTCTTTTCTAGGTGCGCATCTCCATCTACTAAAAGTAGGGGTGGTTGCCATAGATAGATTGGGTCATTCGTAACCTGAGCAATAACCGATGCTACTACAGCAATAACGTAAATAACCGATGCTACAGCAGAAACTACAGCTATATGTGGCGGCCCCACACGCAGTTTTGTTTAACAAGCATCACCCTTCCTTTCTTTTCAAATGCTTCCTCAGTCAATCAGCAGCTTATTCGATTCCTATTCTTATCAAACATCTGATATAGATGGTGGGAACAATGAAGCAGATTCTTCATCTGCAGGTTGCAATCCGTATGATTTCTTTTCTTGATCTCCTGCTTGTGTTTCACCTCGCACCTAAGCATCACGTTCCTAGGGACAGAGCGTTGGTATATATTATTAGTTGATCCCATGTTTTATGATAGGAGCCGTATTTAGATAGATATCCTATAAATCTATTGGTTTTCCTTTTAATGTACAATTGTCTTGAATGCTACACTGGGATCAACAGCTTCTAGTGTTTTCAAAATGAGTCGGGCAGGAAGAGGAAGATCGGGCGAGGAAAATGGGGTTCGAACCCGCACTTCTGGCGTGACAGACCAGCACTCTAACCAACTGAGCTATTTCCCCCTTTCGTAACTACTGTCGATTCAACAGTCACCTACCGGTTACCTTTGTAACTATACCAAAGTAGCTGTACAACAGAATGCCCTTCGCCTTTAGTACTTTTCTTTTTCTTTTGACGACAGTAGAAAGAAATGGCTCTGCTCGCTTAGAGAAGGGGCTCCGCGCTCTATCAGCTATCAGTTAGTTGGTGCTACGCGCAACTTCAGTTGACAAAAGCAAACAAGATAGCGCTAGCGCCCGCGGAGAACTTTCGTTTGTTCGCCTTCTAAAAGGCCTACTGACCTACCGGTGAAAAGCCGGTTACAAAACAAATAATAAGACGTAGTGAAAAAGTACCAAAACAACTGAAGCCTACATCCCACTACGTCTGGGTTACCCCTTCCTATGAACCTTGAGTCAATAGGTAGGGCCAACTATACCAAAGTGGAAGGGCCACTATCTAAGCTATTAGTGGGCTGGTTTGAACTATTGATTTACTGAATCGAGTGAAGCTGTGTTGCATAACATATAGGTCGCCAAGGCCTAGAAGTACAAGTGGTCGCCCTAACGGTCACTCTCAAACTCACTACTTGAGTGACAAAAGTCACTTAGCTTCTTTAATAGGGCTTGCCAAAGAACCCCTCCGGGGCCCCAGGAAGAGGAAGAAGGAGATAGGGCAAAGGTCTCCTCTTTCTGTCCGCTCTTCCCGACATGTAGATATCCGATTGGGCTTATAGTTTAATTGGTTGAAACGTACCGCTCATAACGGTGATATTGTAGGTTCGAGCCCTACTAAGCCCATCTGACCTGCTTAATCAATGACTCCGGTAGTCACCTGAACCACTCTCTCGGATAGCCCACAGCCTCTCTTCTGGATGCGAAAGAAGATTCGATCAACGTACAAGGTTTGCCTTCTTGTGAGAAGGAGGGTTCTGAATTGTGTTCTCAGTGCAAAGGGAGTCTTTGAGAAGGTTCCATTTTTCTGAAGAGAGAGAAGATTAGTAGAGCAGTCCGGCAGTTGTTCGGGGGTCAGCTTTGGGATTTGCCTGATCGACCCCTACCAGTGTATTAATCTACAAAAATGAAGATTGACATTCGTCAATTTACCGGATCTATCCTCTTCTACTAACTTTACAAAATCGAAGGGAAAATGTGAAGACCAAAGATGTCAACTACTAAGCATAGTCAATTGCAAATTGGCCGGTTGGTTTGCTTCTCTCCAAGTATGGGAGATTTTCCAATCTTCGAAAGACACTCGTACTTTCTTGATCTTATGAAGAAGGGGCTTTCCTTAGCTGCGGACTTTGGGATCTTGAGAGTAGACCATGTCTTACGTTAGGGAATCCGAATCAATCCAAATCCTCTGACACTCCTTTTCAGCTGCTATTTGAATACATGTTCAAATGCAAAAGAGCTCGACTTCGAGTATGGTCTTGTTCTTAACTGCTTGAGAGAACGCATATATCCCTTTTTTATTGCTAAACCTCCACAAGCCTTCCCATGCTCGCTAATTGAACCGTCCGTCTTCATCTTAATCCATTCGTTTCCCGGTGGTCAGCACACAATAGAATATGTTTGTTTTTGATCGGATTGAGACAAAAGTACCATTTTTTAGGATGTTCGCCGATTCTTCCTCTTCTTTCTCTCATAAAACTGGAGATACTAGCTTCTAATCTGCATATTTTTGCAAATCCTTTTCCATTTGGATTTTTGAAAACATTAACTTACCTCTAGAATTCCACTATATATAATGTTGACGTTCCGCCAAAATGTGCCAGAGCGAGTGAAAGGCAAGCCTACCCACGGTGTTAACTTGCCATCCCCAACAAATCTTCTAGCAGCCCATTCGAGTTCCACTTGGAAAAAAGAAGTTCTTCTTTATTTGTGTTTTTTGCCCAAGATAAGCCTATTATAAGAGTTCAACTGCCATATTCGGATGGAGTCCAAATGCTTGCATCTTGGGTTGAAGAATGACCCAATTCCTTAGCTTCCATGCATTAATCATATCCGGGGATGTGGGAATAGGGAGATGCCATCCATCTACACGACACGATAGCTTAAGCAAAGAATAGAGAGAGCTAAGCTAGAATACAAACAAAAAAGATATTCCACTAGCGTAGGCCTACCATAGAAAAGTCTAAAAAAACTTTTCTTTGTCTGTCAGCGAGAGAGAAAGCAAGCTTACGGTGCTTTGGATGTTAATGTTTTTGTAGGATACTAAGCACCTATATATATACATTGTTTTATACTCCTCTGTACAAGCGTATAAGAGCTATTATGCTCGATAAAAGGAAGTTTATGAATAAGTAAGTCTTTCTTTTTTGAATAGCCAGCGGGAGAACTTACTTTTCCGACTATCGTATGAACAATGTCGTCCGCTTTTCTTTTTTGAGTTTCCATGGATCTCTCCGACGAAGTAGCGGAAGCATGAAATGCTATTCATGAATGAGCATTGCTATCTGATTCCTAAAAAAGAGATAGGGGAAGCTCACTTTTGTCAAATGGGGCTAGAAAGCATAGAACCCCGTCTTAAATCAACCGGTGAATCCAGAATCAAAGTGAGGAGAACAGGATATGTTATGAGAAGAGTGACGTGGGAATACATTGCATTTCAAAAAGAATCTATACACTCAATAAGCCAGAATGGGAAGATTCAACTGCAAAAAGAACTGGTACGGTGTGAGAAGAGGCCTATTCTCAATAATGAACAAGATGATGCAGCTCTAGTTGCTGGAGGCATAGGACGTGGACGCGGCAGGAATAGATCCAGGGGGAGGACACGAATAAAAAAGGCTATGAGGATCATAAAAATTGAGGTGGAGGGAGATTGTATAACTAAGGATCGAGTAGAGGAAGACGTCAGTCTTTCAGTTGTAGATGATCATTACCGAAAAAGATGTACATTCGAATGAAAAAAGAGGGCCTGTCCGAGAGGAAATAAAGAATATTCATTTCCAGATTCTTCCAAACAAGCAACGGATTGAGCAACTAGCGCGAAAGTCGTTGCGCGTTAGCGCATCCGTTTTCTTACTCGGGAACGAGGGGAATAATTTTTTTTCAAAAGCCATCTTTCTCTTTAACTAACTAAGTATTCTTAAAAATATGTATGTCTATGAGGTATTTTGACTTAATGGGAAGTAGGCATCTCATTCATAGGCAAGAGCAGGCCGGCCTGAAGGCATGAACTGAAGGCAGGCAAGAAGGCATTAAATGGCTTTTAAGGATTCGGTGTAAAGATGCGGAGTACAGTATCTTTCTTTCTATAAAAATATATGGAATCCACGATCCTATCCTATTTTTGAAGTCATTTTTGCATTCGAAATTATTTTCTTTCGCAAGAGCACTCAAACATAGATTGAAGATCTTCAGTTCTTTGGTCCGCAGCCGCAGTCAGTAATAGCAAGCAGCGTCCCATACTACTTTTCCTTTGAATGTTCATTCTGGAATTGAACGTCACAAACAAGACTCATACTTTAAAAAAAACTGCTTGAATCAGGAGCTGTAATCCGCAGCTTTAGAGATAGGGGCGGCAGTCACAGCATTGGCAGCACTGAGTAGAGGTCAAGAAGAAGAAGCGATAAGAGCAGTTAGAGAGCAAGCAGTGGCTCACCAAACCTTTCTGTTTCGGTTACAGCTCAAGCGGTTTGTTTTCAAGTAAGGTACTCAAGAAAGATTTCCTCCTGAAGACAGAGTTTCAGGTGAGCTAGCAAAGAAAGTCAGCAGTTAACCGGAAATTTAGGTCAAATTAGCATTTCGTAAGTTTTAGTAAGGCCAGTTATGGGAAGCAGGCCATGGAGAAAGAGAGGAATCAATCGTCCAACGCTATGTTAACAAATACGTGAAAGGTTTGATTATTCCATACACTTGAACGTGTTCCTTATCAATAGGTTTCAGAGAGACGAGCAATGATTGCTTGACGATCTTCACTGCATGAGACTAGACTTGACTCAAGCTTCATACGAAAGCATTTACTGAACTAAAGCCGTTGAGCCAAGTCAAGCGAAAGACTTATTCGAAGAAAGCTTTAAGAGAGTTTGTTGTCCCATGCCTTTCTGATGGTGAACCTCCTACTGCTTCTTCCAATTCTGAAACTGGGATTGGCCTGTTGACTTTGCCCTTCCTTTAGACAAAGAGCCCCCAGTTTCACCAAAAGACCTCTGCGTGTTGTCATTCAACTCCACACAAGCCTGTCGTTGGGCTACTTGCGTCTTCAGCAGATACAAAGGAGAAGTGACGGTCGGTGAAATAGCCCTCCAACTTGTAGCTCTTCTTGCTTAACGTGAAAACTCTCCTTTCTGATGAAAACGAGAAAGAAAGATGTCAACTACTAAATGTGCTGCTTTATGAATTTGATACTAGGTAGTTCTCCCCCCTCGGCAGGCAAGTAGCCTTTGCGACTTACATCTCTGCTACAGGAGGGTATGAACCCCCGGATCTAGGCGAGGTGATGGTGGAGAACTCCAATAGGTTTTGGTTTCCTCCTCACTGATTGATGGAGCCCAAGACTGCTTGACGACTTTCGGTGTGGGGTCAGCTTGAGCCGAGGTCGTCTCGTAACAGGAACAGGAAGAATAGCAAACAAGACACAAGCAGGCGCTCGAACAGGCGGGAGGAGGCGCTCGATGGATTGGCTGGGCGATGGGATTGAGGAATATTGAGTGAGGGGATCCCGAGAGGATTTGAAGTGGCGGCGGCGACAAGTGGAGGATGGGACAACTCTCCTAATTTTTAGGGTTGCCCCGTTATATACGCTGGTGGATTAGGTTAGGGCCTAACGGATCCCTTCGATCATAATTGGATGATCGAGAATAAAAGGTTAGGAGACTCCAATGAGAAAACGATGATACTTTATAGATGTTACGGGATGATTCGAATCCAACGGTGACGACTGCTCGGGTCGGGTTCGGGACAGCTCCGGATGTGCACTCGAGGGGGGTCGATGCAATGTGCATGGAGGAGTTAGGCGAACGAGGTCAAGTGTGTGGTTAGACTGAGAAGAAAGAGGAGGAATGCAACCCGGCAACCGTTTCCGGAGACCGGAAACGTCCGTCGATAGACCGACTATATTGGCGCTATAGTTATCCGTTGGGGCGTCAAACTAACTCCAAATGCGATGAAACTTGGCAGGCGGTCTACTGACAACATAACAACACCGCATGCCAACCTTCATCCCATTCCGAGAACATTTTCTAGCCACTCATAAAATAATATTCTGGACGTGCCGCGGGCGCGTGCAAGTGTGTCTGGGCTCAGAACGGACAACGGAAGGAACGGGGAGAACGGGACGGATGCAAGTTTTGAAAACATGATGATGCAATGCGGATGATGACATGGCAAGATGCAACACGCAAGCGAAGGACAAGACAACAACAGCGAAAAACTAGAAGACACATGGCGCATCGGTCTCGGGGCGTCACAGAAGACCACCTTTTGTCAGGATAACTTGTACTAACTGTCCCCTTTCAAATTAGCCCTTGTTGGATCCCTTCCCGCTCAATATTGGGGAGAGGACCAGGGCCTATATAAGTAGAACTAGCCACCACAGTCAAGGGAGATGAAAAAGGAGGGACCTGAGCAGATCCAAGATCACCTCACCCACACTAGTTCACCGAGCACAAGAACTCCTCAACCTCAGGAGGCTGTTCTTCCCCTTGTACTGTACTTCATCAGCCCAAGAGGCAATCCACCACCACCACACTAGAGTAGGGTATTACACCACAACGATGGCCCAAACCAATATAAATCTTGTGCCTTTCTGTGTTGTGAGTTAGTTGAGTTCATCTACAAGATCTTAGACAGCTAGGGCGTGGATTGATAGGGAGAAAACCTTCGCATGCACCCCAGTGTTCGAACCTCAAGGGTTTTCCAGAACCCGTGATCCAACATTTGGCGTGCCAGGTAGGGGTGCGTCGTAGCTTCTCCTTTGTCGATCCGTGCTCCGTCCACACCGTGCTCCGCCCACATGGCAGGCGCCCTGCCGCCAACTCCGACGGCCAGCGTTGACGACGGGGCCAGGGGGCTCCGAGCCCTGGCCCCCGCCCTGTGGCGGGTGTAGTGGCCGCCCAAGTTCAAGCCGGAGATGCCGCCGCGCTACGACGGTGCGGCGGACCCGTCAGCTTTCCTGCTAGCGTACGAGGAGGTCGTCCTTGAAGCCGGGGGAGACAACAAGGTCATGGCCAACTGGCTTCCCATGGCCCTCGCCGGCGAGCCGCGCGCCTGGCTGCTCAGCCTTCCCGGATCCACGATGGCGTATTGGGAGGAGCTCCGTGACCTCTTCACTGCGTGCTATGCTGCACCGGTGCACCACGTGGTCGCGGCCTTGCTAGACAGCTCGTAGGCACTGCCTTCAGAGCGCCACATCAAGCCGTTCCCCCACCAGATCAGCGCCACTTCCACGTGCTCGGGGGCTCCGCCGGGCTGGGCCGCGCACTGATACGTCTCCAACGTATCTATAATTTTTGATTGCTCCATGCTATATTATCTACTGTTTTGGGCAATATTGGGCTTTATTTTCCACTTTTATATTATTTTTGGGACAAACCTATTAACCAGAAGCCTAGCCCAGATTTGCTGTTTTATGCCTATTTCGGTGTTTCAAAGAAAAGGAATATCAAACGGAGTCAAAAAGAAATGAAATAAACTGGAGATGTTATTTTTGGAACGAAAGCCACCGGATAGACTTGGACTCCAGGTCAGGAGATACAGGAGGAGCTCACGAGGGTGGGGGGCGGCCCCCCCTAGGGCGCGCCCCCTGCCTTGTGGGGCCCCCGTAGCTCCTCCGACGTACCTCCTGCGCCCATATATACCTACGTAACCTAAAACTTCTAGAACGGACAATAGATTGGGAGTTCCGCTGCTAGAAGCCTCCGTAGGCACCGAAAACCAATCTAGACCCGTTCAGGCACCCTGCCGGAGGGGGCAATCCTTCTCCGGTGGCCATCTTCATCATCCCGGTGCTCTCCATGACGAGGAGGGAGTAGTTCTCCATCGGGGCTGAGGGTATGTACCAGTAGCTATGTGTTTGATCTCTCTCTCTCTCTCTCTTGTGTTCTTGAGATGATACGATCTTTATGTATCGCGAGCTTTGCTATTATATTTGGATCCTATGATGCTTCTTCCCTGCTCTACTCTCTTGTAATGAATTGAGTTTCTCATTTGAAGTAATCTTATCGGATTGAGTCTTTAAAGATTTGAGAACACTTGATGTATTTCTTGCCGTGGATATCTGTGGTGACAATAGGATATCACGTGATTCACTTGACGTATGTTTTGGTGACCAACTTGGGGGTTCCGCCCATGAACCTATGCATAGGGGTTGGCACACATTTTCATCGTGATTCTCTGGTAGAACTTTGGGGCACTCTTTGAGGTCCTTTGTGTTGGTTGAATAGATGAATCTGACATTGTGTGATGCATATCGTCATACCCACAGATACTTGAGGTGACATTGGAGTATCTAGGTGACATTAGGGTTTTTGTTGATTTGTATCTTAAGGTGTTATTCTAGTACGAACTCTAGGGCTGTTTGGGACACCTATAGGAATAGCCCAACGGATTGATTGGAAAGAATAACTTTGAGGTGGTTTCGTACCCTACCATATTCTCTTCATTTGTTCTCCGCTATTAGTGACTTTGGAGTGACTCTTTGTTGCATGTTGAGGGATAGTTATGTGATCCAATTATGCTATTATTGTTGAGAGGACTTACACTAGTGAAAGTATGAACCCTAGTCCTTGTTTCCTAGCATTGCAATACCGTTTACGCTCACTTTTATCACTTGTTACCTTGCTGTTTTTATAATTTCAAATTACAAATACCTTTATCTACTATCCATATAACACTTGTATCACCATCTCTTCGCCGAACTAGTGCATCTATACAATTACCATTGTATTGGGTGTGTTGGGGACACAAGAGACTCTTTGTTATTTGGTTGCAGGGTTGCTTGAGAGAGACCATCTTCATCCTACGCCTCCTACGGATTGATAAACCTTAGGTCATCCACTTGAGGGAAATTTGCTACTGTCCTACAAACCTCTGCACTTGGAGGCCCAACAACGTCTACAAGAAGAAGGTTGTGTAGTAGACATCAAGCTCTTTTCTGGCGCCGTTGCCGGGGAGGTGAGTTCTTGAAGGTATATCTTTAGATCTTGCAATCAAGTCTTTTAGTTTCTTGTTTTATCACTAGTTTAGTTTATAAAAGAAAACTATAAAAATGGAATTGAGTTTGTCTCATACACTTCATCTTTTTAATATCTTTCGTGAGTATGATTGTCGGTGTCAAAACTGGCGGATCTCGGGTAGGGGGTCCCGAACTGTGCGTCTAGGCCGGATGGTAACAGGAGGCAGGGAACATGATGTTTTACCCAGGTTCGGGCCCTCTTGATGGAGGTAAAACCCTACGTCCTGCTTGATTAATATTGATGATATGGGTAGTACAAGAGTAGATCTACCACGAGATCAAGGAGGCTAAACCCTAGAAGCTAGCCTATGGTATGATTGTTGTATATGGAGTTGATCGCCCACGGACTACAACCCTCCGGTTTATATAGACACCGGATAGGGTTAGGGTAACATAGAGTCGGTTACAATGGTAGGAGATCTTGAATATCCGCATCGCCAAGCTTGCCTTCCACGCCAAGGAAAGTCCCATCCGAACACGGGACGAAGTCTTGAATCTTGTATCTTCATATTCCAGGAGTCCGGCTACCCGAACACCCCCTAATCCAGGACTCCCTCAGTAGCCCCTGAACCAGGCTTCAATGATGACGAGTCCGGCGCGCAAATTGTCTTCGGCATTGCAAGGCGGGTTCCTCCTCCAAGTCCTTCATAGAAGATTATAAACACCAAGAGTAGTGTCCGGCTCTGCAAAGTAAGCTTCCACATATTGCCATAGAGAGAATAATATTAACACAAATCAAATCTACTGACGTATTCCGCAGTGCGTCATTACACTACAGCCAAGTCCTTCACTCGAATCATTTTCACTTTTCCACCTCAGCATGTTTTGCGAGGCGGTTTCCTTGGCACGTCTTGTCAAAGCAGAGATCGTCTACCCCCCTTTTACGGGATTCTCATAAATACGGACGTGGGTAATCCAACCGCGCCACTTATCACGGCGCTTGGGAGGCAAGCGAGTTTTACTAGGCAGTTGGGGACGCACAACCGCATCCGCCCATATAAGGGGATAAGGATCCACCTTTTTAACTACGCCTTCTTCCTCCTTTGCCTATCCATCTCCTGCGCACTCGAGCTCCAGCGCCCAAGCCTGCACTTCCCACCTCAACCTTCTCCAGCAATGTCCGGAGCGGGAGGCAAGTGGATGGTCTCCTCCGTCACGAAGGGCAAAGTCAAGAAGCTAAGGAAGGCCGTATAACTGTCCAAGGACATCGCGCACCGGCTTCCCGAAGTGGGGCAGCTTCTCCCCACCCCAATGCCCCATGAGAGGGTAGTATTTCTCCCCCACTTCCTCCACGGACTGGGTTTTCCACTCCACCCATTTGTCCGGGGGCTCATGTTCTACTACGGCCTGGATTTCCACGATCTGGCTCCGAACTTCATCCTCAACATCTCGGCGTTTATCGTCGTGTGCGAGGCTTTTCTCCGCGTCCGCCCTCATTTCGGCCTCTAGCTCAAGACCTTCAACGTCAAGACCAAGGTGGTGCGCGGTAGCCAGGCAGAGTGCGGAGGCGCCATGGCGGGGAAGATGGCCAATGTCCTATGGTTCGAGGGCTCTTTCGTGGAGACCCTAAAGGGATGGCAATCCGGGTGGTTTTATATCACCGAGCCGCGCAATCCAAAATGGACTGCAGCCCCCGAGTTCCGATTCGGACCCCCCATGCGGCTTATGTCCTGGGGTCTGTCGTGGGGTGACGAAAAAGAGGTGACCGGATTGCAAGCATGCATCCAGTCCCTGGTGAACAAGCCAGTCCGGCTTGTTAATGTAATCCATGTTATGCTCATCCGCCGGATCCTCCCGTGCCAACAACGGGATTTTAATCTGTGGGAGTTCGACCCGGCGCAGCATCAAACCCTTAGCAGGCTCTTCGACACGACGTACGAAGACGCCTGGAAGATGCTATTCATACGAAGACGCCTGGAAGATGCTATTCAAGGGCGCCGAGGCTCCCGCATCTGCTTCCGAGGACCGCGGATACAGCTCGCAGCGTCACGCTAGCGAGGTATGCCATCTACACCTTTTACGGGATGTTAAGCTTTTTTCATAGTTTGACTCTATGCGGGATCTAAACTCCCTTACCTTTCACAGGCTTGGCGGGCGATATCCGGACTGATTAACTGTCCGGCTCCGCTGCCTGAAGACCCAGCCCCAGCTCTACTAGCAAAGCTACTAGTTCCGGCGCCTTATGTGGTGCCGGAGAAGAAGGCCAAGAAGAAGAAGACCACGGGGACTCGAAAGAGTGCCCGCAACATGGTGGTGTCGGACTCGTCATCTGACGAGTCCGAGACGCCCTCCTCCCGCGAAAACGACGACGAGGAAGAAGAAAACTCTCCCCCCCAGCGGAGGAAGGAGAGAAGAGGAAGGCCGCCCCAACGGGGGAGGCCGAGGGGTCTAGGAAAAGGAAGACCCCTCCGCCGGACTACGCCCCCAACGCCGAAGAGGGCAAAGAGGAGTGGCCAAACAGGGTCAAGCGTCCGGTGAAATCGTAAGTTCGGATATCAGAATAACTCATGATGTTCCTTTGTTGCACAACTTTCCCTAATGTCGAATGTAATTATGCAGTCCGCCCCGGGCCGAATTCGACGAATCGTCGGGCGGCTCCCTGGACTCATCGGACGTGAACTCAGTTCCGCCCGCTGTCTCCCCCCGCACTGCAGACGACGCCGAAGTGGCGTCGCGACAATCTCTGGGGCAGGAGGAGGTGGTCCCGGAGGAGCCGCAGGGCAACCTCCCGGACTCCAGGGGTGAAGGGGATAAGGCTCCCCAGGGCTCTCAGTCCGGCTTTGTGCCGGACACCGCGCCGGAATCTTCCATAGTTCCGGACCGTGGTAGGCAAATTCCTTCCAAGAGGAGCAAGCCTTCTGAGCCGGCGGCCTCCGTCCAACCGGAGGTGCCAGACAATCTGCTGGAGGTGCTTGACGATGCCTCCATTGACGAGGGACACCGTACTATTATGAGTACGGTGATCCAAAAGGTTCAGTCTGCCAAGAGCGGACTGACTGAAGCTTGCGCTAGCCTTCTAACAGGCTTCAAGGTAAGTAAAAATATGTAAAAATATTACCGCATAGACAGTAGCCCCTGATGCTTTGTTTGGCGTTCGGAAAGAAAAGCCGAATAGAGGATCTATTAAATATCGCAGGAGTCTAACAAAAAAGAGTCAATATGCATATGCAGGCTTCGCTGCTATCCACTGCCGCACTGACTGCGGAGGTGGGTGTCCTGAAGTAGGACCTCGAGCGGACCGAGCAAGAGCTCGGCCTTGCCAAGCGGCGGCTCGAGGAGGAAGAAGGTAAGAAATACCTTACAAAAAAGTGCCTATAAAAAGGCTTGATTGCAAAAAGAGTAACAGGATTGTATTGCTTATTGTAGGGGCCACGACTGAGGTGGCGACCCTTAAGTAGTCGCTGTCTGAGGCCGAAAAGAAAACGGTCGTGGAGCGCACCGAGCGAGACAGACTTGGGGCTCAGGTCGGCGAGGTGCAGCAAGAGCTTCAGGCTCTCATGAAAAAACATGAGAGTTTGGAGCTGGAGTCGAAGGCGCAAGCATCTGAGCTTGCAACCGCCCTAGAGGCTGCCAAGTATGCCAAGGCCGAAGCCCAAAAGGCCCTCCAAGAGTTGGAGGAGATGAGGAAGATAGCAGCGGGTAAGGCATTCTTTATGCAAAGCAGAAATATAAAAGTGAACTACCTGTTACTTACCCGAATCCGGAGCTCTCTAGGGGCATTCGCAGATCTTCCCCGCAGCGTATCCGACGCCGCCGCATTATACCGAGCTGAAGAGGGTAGCTCGACGGAGAAGGTGTTCTGGTCTCAGTATTCTGAGGACGGACACCCTGTGCCCTTGAGCGACCAGCTGAAACAGCTGGTCGAGCTCCACAAGGCGGCCGAGCAAGCCATGAAGGGCTTCATAGTTCGGCTGTGGTCCGGAGAGGCCCTGCCTGGGAGCTATTTTGTGCTGGTGCGGTGGCTGGTGGAGGCCTGTCCGAGGCTTGAGGTCATCAAGCGCTCCGTCTGCATCAAAGGTGCCCGTCGGGCCCTTGCCCGTGCAAAGGTGCACTGGGGTAAGCTGGACGGTGAGAAGCTTGTGAAGGACGGGCCGCCGCCGGGGAAGGAGCATCGCAAGCCCGAGAACTACTACAAGGATTTTCTTGCAGGTGCCCGCCTTGTGGCGGATGAATGTACCAAGGATGTGATATTTGAATGAACTCGCTCGTGTTTATCCTGTGCGCTGAAAACTTGTTCATATGCGCTAAGCAATGCTTATTGAATTTAAAATATTACTTTCTGTGCGGCCGTTTATCAAAAATTGAGAGATGGCCAGTCGTCGGCTTCTGCCCCCGTGCCACTAGTGCTGGGGTGTTCGGGATAAACCTAAGCGCTCTTTTTCCCATAGTTGGGTCCTTCGAGGGAGGCGCTCAGCACAACGAACCAGGCAATCGGACTATAATGCTTGAACACTCTCACTTAGCCATAGAACTCTATAATTTTAAATTTCGGCGAAGCCCCTAGTTCGGAAGACCGAGTTCGGGGCGCTATCCACTCCTTGGTCGGGCAAAGCCAGCTCCTCGCTCGAAGCGGTATAAGCCTTTAGGGACTCGAAAAACCACTCGAACAGCGACCGGTCTCTCGCGACATCATGACAGTCAGTTTTAGCTTTCTCCACTGAGGTGCTTAACCCAGCTGAACCGGGGCACAATCGCAGTGGTTCTCCTAGTGCTACCTTAGCCGATAGAGCGGAACGTAAGGCACCAAAACATAGGAGCCGGGCAAACCCAACTATTGACCCAAATCATTATTCGGAGCCGATGCATATAGTTCTATAAGTTCGGGGTGCCGCACTTGTGAAAGTGTACGGACTTCTCACACCACTATGAGGGGTACTGAAGCCCCTGGCGTGTTTGCCGTACCATGGTGTACGGGTGCAATCATGTAATTTAATAAACATAAATGTGAAAAGAAGATAATGCAAAAAATAGACAAGAAGCTAAGCATTGTTTATAGAGAGACTATTTATCAAAGCCGAACGATACAAATAGCGTGGCAAGCAAAAGATATTGGACTATTCAGTATGTCCTGACCAGGGGCAGGCCGCGGAATTGTATTTAAAACAGGTATACCGCTCGTAACAGAGACCACCTGGGAGTTCCATAATGCGGCATGGCTTGTCTGCCTCCCTGGATCTTGCATCGTTTGTGCAGCAATCGAATTGCTGAACAGGTCGTCCGAAGTATGGAGTCCTGAAAGTAAGAAAAAATTAAAAAAAGAATCCGGCAGCCCCTAGTACGTTTTAAGCCGTATTTTGGGCATGCCGTTATTGTGCCCTTCCCCTGTGCCCATGGTATTTCAAGGGCGTAGTTATGTACGTGAGGTACTGGTTTCGCTATGTCGCGAAAGCTGGGGGTTGGGGCCGCATTGCTACGCTTGCTCAGAGTGTGCCAGGCGGTCCTGCTGTGGGTTACTCCGGGCGCGCTTGGCAGTGTCTGGCTTTTTAATGGGCGAACTGGAGCATTGCCTGAGAAGGCTACTTTGTACCTCCACTGCTAGAGCTGCCGTATGCTCCTCCGTATAGAGGGAGCGTTCGGTGTTTCCGTTGACCGTAATTACTCCTCGAAGGCCTGGCATCTTGAGCTTGAGATATGCATAGTGCGGCACCGCATTGAACTTTGTGAATGCGGTTCGTCCGAGCAGGGCGTGATAGCCACTGCGAAACGGGACTATATCGAAGATTAACTCTTCGCTTCGAAAATTGTCCGGGGATCCGAAGACCACGTCAAGTGTTACTGAGCCTGTACAGTTGGCTTCTACACCTGGTATAACGCCTTTAAAGGTCGTTCTTGTGGGCTTAATCCTTGAGGGATCTATGCCCATTTTCCGCATTGTATCCTGATAAAGCAGGTTCAGGCTACTGCCGTCGTCCATGAGGACTCTTGTGAGATGAAATCCGTCGATGATTGGGTCGAGAACCAATGCGGCGAAGCTGCCATGACGGATGCTAGTGGGATGGTCCCTTCGATCAAAAGTGATCGGGCAGGAGGACCATGGGTTGAACTTTGGGGCAACTGGCTCCATCGCGTATACGTCCCGTAGCGCACGCTTCCGCTCCCGCTTAGGAATGTGGGTTGCGTATATCATGTTCACCATCCGCACTTGTGGGGGAAAGCCCTTCTGTCCATTGTTGTTCGGCGGCTTGGGCTCCTCATCGTCGCTGTGCAGCCCCTTGTCTCTGTTTTCGGCCCTTAACTTGCCTGCCTGCTTGAACACCCAACAATCCCTGTTAGTGTGATTGGCTGGCCTTTCGGGGGTGCCATGTATCTGGCACAAGCGATCGAGTATTCGGTCCAAACTGGACGGGCCCTGAGTATTCTTTTTGAATGGCTTTTCCCGCTGACCGGATTTATAGCCTTTGAATCCGGCATTGACTGTTGTGTCTTCATTGTTGTCGCTGTTAACGCGGCGTTTTTGCTTATTCCGACGTGTCCTGCCACTTTTGTCCTTGGTATCCGAATTACCAGGGTTCTTTGATAAATTGTTACTACGAGCTAGCCAGCTATCTTCTCCCACGCAAAAGCGGGTCATGAGTGTCGTGAGGGCTGCCATGGATTTCGGCTTTTCCTGTCCCAGGTGCCGGGCAAGCCACTCATCGCGGATGTTATGCTTGAAGGCTGCTAGGGCCTCTGCGTCCGGACAGTCGACTATCTGGTTTTTCTTTGTTAGGAACCATGTCCAGAATTGTCTAGCCGATTCCTCTGGCTGCTGAATTATGTGGGTTAAGTCATCGGCATCCGGCGGTCGCACGTAAGTGCCCTGGAAGTTGTCGAGGAATGCGGCTTCCAGGTCCTCCCAAGAACCGATTGAGTCTGCTGGCAAGCTGTTAAGCCAATGCCGGGCCGGTCCTTTAAGTTTGAGCGGGAGGTATTTGATGGCGCGTAGATCATCACCGCGTGCCATGTGGATGTGAAGGAGATAATCCTCGATCCATACCGCCGGATCTGTTGTGCCATCGTATGATTCGATGTTTACGGGTTTGAAACCCTCTGGGATTTTATGATCCATTACTTCATTCGTGAAGCATAGCGGGTGTGCGGCGCCTCTGTACTAGGCTATATCACGACGCAGCTCGGAAGAGCTATGTCTGTTGTGTTCGGCCCGGCCGGATTTGTTGTATCCGGAGTGAAGATCATTGTCACATGCCGTAGGGCGCCTGCGCGATCCATAGATCGATCTTGTTTGTCTTGCCTTATCCTCCAGTATGTCTTGTAGGTCGGGCGCATTTTGCCGTGCCTTAGTTGAGCGGCGTCGGGGCATGGCTTGAGTGGAGGGCCGAGAGGCCTCTCTGTCGCAGCCGCGAGGTGGCCGGTCTGCCATGTCATGCGCTGGTGATGTAGGTGCTTCCTTCTCTGATCGGGGTAGCGGCCTGCGCTTCGGGTAACTCTTGGAGGGGCGTTCGAGTTCATACTCTTCGGCCGCAAGGACTTCAGTCCATCTGTCAGCTAGCAAATCTTGGGCAGCTCTAAGCTGTTGCTGCTTTTTCATGACGCTGCTTGTCGTGGCTAAAAGCCTACGTTTAAAACGCTCTTGTTCGGCAGGGTCAGATGGTATGACGAATTCGTCGTCATCGAGGCTTGCCTCGTCTTCGGAGGGAGGCGTATAGTTATCATCCTCGACCTCTCGATCTGCTGCTCTCTCATGAGGGCTGGCTTCTCCATCTTCCTGTGCCGAATCTTGCTGAGGTGGGTGTTCTTCGGTGCTATCCGGGGTAGTATTATCTCCCGTGCTGGAATCACCATTTTTGCTTTGGCGGGATTTAGAGCGGCGCCGCTGACGCCGGCGCTTTGGCTGTTTCTTGGGGGCGTCATCCCCCACTGTTCCATCACCATCTCCATCTTTTGGAGTATCCACCATATATATGTCATATGACGAGGTGGCCTTCCAGCGCCCTACAGGTGCTGGTTCCTGTTCGTCTCCTACATCGTCGTCCATGCCGTCGATGTCTTCGGAGCTGAAGTCAAGCATGTCGGTTAGATCGTCGATAGTGGCTACAAAGTGGGTGATGGGTGGGCTTTGAATTTCCTCATCGTCCGTATCCCACCCTCGCTGACCGTAGTCCGGCCAGGGCTCTCCTGATAAAGAGAGGGACTTAAGAGAATTCAGGATGTCGCCAAAAGGCGAATGCTGAAAGATGTCTGCGGTGGTGAACTCCATTATCGGCGCCCAATCGGATTCGATTGGCAGGGGCGCGGGGGGTTCAGAGTCCGGGGAGGAGTCCGGATCCTCGGAGTCACGGGTCATGCAGAGTGTGGGGCTAGCGTTCGGCTCGATCGCTTTCGGGATCGCAGCCCCCGAGGTGACGTCCAACCGCTCATCCTCGATTGGCGCAATAGGCTCCGAGTTAGGGGTCGGAACCGATGCGTGTGCGGCCTCCAGGACACTGCCCGGGGGCAGAGCTAGATCATGCCCCTCGAGATAGTGCGGCGCGCTTGGCTGTGGCTCGAGCCCGTCGAAGATCAAGTCTCCGCGGATGTCAGCCGTGTAGTTTAAGCTTCCAAACCTGACTTGATGGCCAGGGGCGTAGCTTTCGATCTGCTCCAGGTGGCCGAGCGAATTGGCCCGCATAGCGAAGATCTGTCCGGGGAGCAAAGTCTCACCCTGGACCGCATCGTTGTTGATGATCAAAGGAGCCATCGGGCCTAAAGGCGACGACACAGAGGAACTCTCAATGAAAGCACCAATGTCGGTGTTAAAACCGGCGGATCTCGGGTAGGGGGTCCCGAACTGTGCGTCTAGGCCGGATGGTAACAGGAGGCAGGGAACACGATGTTTTACCCAGGTTCGGGCCCTCTTGATGGAGGTAAAACCCTACGTCCTGCTTGATTAATGTTGATGATATGGGTAGTACAAGAGTAGATCTACCACGAGATCAAGGAGGCTAAACCCTAGAAGCTAGCCTATGGTATGATTGATATATATGGAGTTGATCGCCTATGGACTACAACCCTCCGGTTTATATAGACACCGGATAGGGTTAGGGTTACATAGAGTCGGTTCCAATGGTAGGAGATCTTGAATATCCGCATCGCCAAGCTTGCCTTCCACGCCAAAGAAAGTCCCATCCGGACACGGGACGAAGTCTTCAATCTTGTATCTTCATAGTCCAGGAGTCCTGCTGAAGGTATAGTCCGGCTACCCGAACACCCCCTAATCCAGGACTCCCTCAATGATGGAAAGGAAAATTGTGCTCAAGTGCTAGAAGAAGAAATCTATAAAATGTTTGGCACTAAATATTTGAATGATGAGCATGATTGCAATGTTGTTAGTATGAATTCCTTGAATATCCATGATGCTAATGATATGCAAAGCCACAAGCTTGGGGAAGCTATGTTTGATGAAGATGATATTTTTTGTCCCCCAAGCTTTGATGAGCAAATTTATTATGATGAAAGCATGCCTCCTATCTATGATGATTATTGTGATGACACGTATTCTATAAAGAATAATGATAACCATGAAACTTGTCATCTTGATTTTAATTTTCAATCACATGATAGTTATTTTGTTGAGTTTGCTCCCACTATTATTCATGAGAAGAAATTTGCTTATGTGGAGAGTAATAAATTTTCTATGCTTGTAGATCATGAAAAGAATGCTTTAGGTGCTGGTTATATTGTTGAATTCATTCATGATGCTACTGAAAATTATTATGAGGGAGGAATATATGCTTGTGGGAATTGCAATAATATCAAGTTTCCTCTCTATGTGCTTAAAGTTTTGAAGTTATGCTTGTTTTACCGTCCTATGCAAGTTGATTCTTGTTCCACCAAGTTGTTTGCTCACAAAATTCCTATGCATAGTAAGTATGTTAGACTTAAATGTGCTAGTCATATTCTTCATGATGCTCTTTTTATGTTACAATTCTTATCTTTTATGTGAGCATCGTTGAAGTCATCATGCCTAGCTAGGGGCATTAAACGATAGCGCTTGTTGGGAGGCAACCCAATTTTATTTTTATTACTTGGATTTTTTCCTGTTTAGTAATAAATAATTCATCTAGCCTCTGTTTAGATGTGGTTATATGCTTTTAATTAGTGTTTGTGCCAAGTAGAACCTTTGGGAAGACTTGGGGAAAGTCTTTGTGATCATGCTGTAAAAAACAGAAACTTTAGCACTCACAAGAATTGCTGCCATTTTTATTTTGAGAGTGCTATTTAGTTAATTATTTTTTCAGATGATTAATAGATAAATTACTCAGGTACATCAATTTATTTGAGAATTTTATAAGTTCCATAAGTATACGTTTGATCCATATTACTACAGGCTGTTCTGTTTTTGACAGATTCTGTTTTTCATGTGTTGTTTACTTATTTTGATGAATCTATGGCTAGTAAAAGAGTTTATAAACCATAGACAAGTTGGAATACAGTACGTTTAACACCAATATAAATAAAGAATGAGTTCATTACAATACCTTGAAGTGGTGATTTACTTTCTTATACTAACGGAGCTTACGAGTTTTCTGTTAAGTTTTGTGTTGTGAAGTTTTCAAGTTTTGGGTAAGGATTCGATGGACTATGGAATAAGGAGCAAGAGCCTAAGCTTGGGGATGCCCAAGTCACCCCAAGGTAATATTCAAGGATAGCCGAGAGCCTAAGCTTGGGGATGCCCCGGATGGCATCCCCTCTTTCGTCTTCATTCATCAGTAACTTTACTTGGAGCTATATTTTTATTCGCCACATGATATGTGTTTTGCTTGGAGCGTCAATTTATTTTGTTAGGATTTGCTTTATGTTATTTAGAGCATTGTCTTGCATCTTTCATTTCAATATAAGTGGCATTGATAGCCTTTACTATGCCTATGTTACAAGTATACATGTTGCTGTTTGAAAACAGAAAGTTTACCGCTGTTGCAATAATTCCCAAGAAAAGTCAGAATGCAATAAAATGTTGAAACCTTTTGAATATTAAGCTCTGATAAATTTACTACAGTTGGAATTGTTTTTCATAATTTTTGGAGTTAGGGAAGTATGGATGTTGCAGCATTCTTTACAGACTATCCTGTTTAGGCAGATTGCTGTTATGTTTGCATTGTTTGCATATGTTTGCTTCTTTAATGATTCTATTTGAGGATAGGACTGTTAAATATGCAGAGGCATTTAATATGCAATGTTGAATAATAATTTTAGTGATTTGCTACACTAGAGTATAATAAGGTGTTGGCAATGGTTTATACTAACTTATCTCACGAGTCCTTGTTGAGTTTTGTGTGGATGAAGCTTTTGTGATTTAGGGAGACCGTGATATGAGAGGAATTAAGGAGACACAAAAGCTCAAGCTTGGGGATTCCCAAGCCACCCCAAGATAATATTTCAATAAGTCTCAAGCATCTAAGCTTGGGGATGCCCCGGTTGGCATCCCACCTTTCTTCTTCAACAACTATCAGTTAGTATCGGTTGATCCTAAGTTTTTGCTTCTTCACATGATGTTTGTTATTCTTAGATTTCATTTTATTTTGCTTTGCTTGCTATTAATAAAATACCAAAGATATGAAATTCTTAAATCTTAGAGAGACTTCACATAGTTGCATAATTATTCGACTACTCATTGATCTTCACTTATATCTTTCGGAGTAGTTTGTCATTTCCTCTAGTGCTTCACTTATATCTTTTAGAGCATGGTGGTAGTTTTATTTTGAAGAAATAGATGAACTCTCATGCTTCACTTAGATTATTTTGAGAGTCTTAAATAGCATGGTAATTTGCTTAAAATCCTAATATGCTAGGTATTCAATAATAATAAAATTCTCTTATGAGTGTGTTGAATACTAAGAGAAGTTTGATACTTGATGGTTGTTTTGAGATATGAGGATGGTAATATTAGAGTCATGCTAGTTGAGTAGTTGTGAATTTGAGAAATACTTGTGTTGAAGTTTGTGATTCCCGTAGCATGCACGTATGGTGAACCGTTATGTGATGAAGTCGTAGATTGCCTTCCTTATGAGTGGCGGTCGGGGACGAGCGATGGTCTTTTCCTACCAATCTATCCCCCTAGGAGCATGCACGTAGTACTTTGTTTCGATAACTAATAGATTTTTGCAATAAATATATGAGTTCTTTATGACTAATGTTGAGTCCATGGATTATACGCACTCTCACCCTTCCACCATTGCTAGCCTCTCCAGTACCGTGCAACTTTCGCCGGTACCATAAACCCATCATATACCTTCCTCAAAACAGCCACCATACCTACCTATTATGGCATTTCCATAGCCATTCCGAGATATATTGCCATGCAACTTTCCACTGTTCCGTTTATTATGACATGCTCCATCATTGTCATATTTCTTAGCATGATCATGAAGTTGACATCGTATTTGTGGCAAAGCCACCATTCATAATTCTTTCATACATGTCACCCATGAGTCATTGCATATCTCGGTACACCGCCGGAGGCATTCATATAGAGTCATACTTTGTTCTAGTATCGAGTTGTATCATTGAGTTGTAAATAAATAGAAGTGTGATGATCATCATTCAATAGAGCATTGTCCCAAAAAAAGAGAAAGGCCATAAAAAAGAAAGGCCAAAAAAAGGGAAGGCCAAAAAAAGGGGGGATAATGCTACTACCCTTTTACCACACTTGTGCTTCAATGTAGCACCATGATCTTCATGATAGAGAGTCTCCTATGTTGTCACTTTCATATACTAGTGGGAATCTTTCATTATAGAACTTGGCTTGTGTATTCCAATTATGGGCTTCCTCAAAATGCCCTAGGTCTTTGTGAGCAAGCGAGTTGGATGCACACCCACTTAGTTTCTTTTGAGCTTTCATAAATTTATAGCTCTAGTGCATCTGTTGCATGGCAATCCCTACTCACTCACATTGATATCTATTGATGGGCATCTCCATAGCTCGTTGATACACCTACTCGATGTGAGACTATCTTATCCCTCTTTGTCTTCTCCACAACCACCACTCTATTCCACCTATAGTGCTATGTCCATGGCTCACGCTCATGTATTGCGTGAAGATTGAAAAAGTTTGAGAACATCAAAAGTATGAAACAATTGCTTGGCTTGTCATCGGGGTTGTGCACGATTTAAATATTTCGCATGGTGAAGATAGAGCATAACTAGACTATATGATTTTGTAGGGATAGCTTTCTTTGGCCATGTTATTTTGAGAAGACATAATTGCTTAGTTGGTATGCTTGAAGTATTACTATTTTTATGTCAATATGGACTTTTGTCTTGAATCTTATGGTCTGAATATTCATACCACAACTCAGAAGAATTACATTGAAATTATGCCAACTAGCATTCCACATCAAAAATTATCTTTTTTTATCATTTACCTACTCGAGGACAAGCAGGAATTAAGCTTGGGGATGCTTAATACGTCTCCAGCATATCTATAATTTTTGATTGCTCCATGCTATATTATCTACTGTTTTGGGCAATATTGGGCTTTACTTTCCACCTTTATATTATTTTTGGGACTAACCTATTAATCGGAGGCCCAGCCTAGATTTGCTGTTTTATGCCTATTTCAGTGTTTCGAAGAAAAGGAATATCAAACGGAGTCAAAACGGCACGAAATCAACTGGAGAAGTTATTTTTGGAACGAAAGCCACCGGATAGACTTGGACTCCACGTCAGGAGATACGGGAGGTGCTCACGAGGGTGGGGGCGCGCCCCCCTAGGGCATGCCCCCTGCCTCGTGGGGCCCCCGTAGCTCCTCCGACGTACCTCCTGCACCCATATATACCTACGTAACCTAAAACTTCCAGAACGGACAATAGATCGGGAGTTCTGCCGCCATAAGCCTCCGTAGGCACCGAAAACCAATCTAGACCCGTTCCGGCACCCTGCCGGAGGGGGCAATCCTTCTCCGGTGGCCATCTTCATCATCCCGGTGCTTTCCATGACGAGGAGGGAGTAGTTCTCCCCCGGGGCTGAGGGTATGTACCAGTAGCTATGTGTTTGATCTCTCTCTCTCGTGTTCTTGAGATGATACGATCTTGATGTATCGTGCGCTTTGCTATTATATTTGGATCCTATGATGCTTCTTCCTGCCTCTACTCTCTTGTAATGAATTGAGTTTCCACTTTGAAGTAATCTTATCGGAATGAGTCTTTAAAGATTTGAGAACACTTGATGTATGTCTTGTCGTGGATATCTGTGGTGACAATGGGATATCACGTTATTCACTTGATGTATGTTTTGGTGACCAACTTGCGGGTTCTGCCCATGAACCTATGCATTGGGGTTGGCACACGTTTTCGTCGTGATTCTCTGGTAGAACTTTGGGGCACTCTTTGAGGTCCTTTGTGTTGGTTGAATAGATGAATCTGAGATTGTGTGATGCATATCGTCATACCCACGGATACTTGAGGTGACATTGGAGTATCTAGGTTACATTAGGGTTTTGGTTGATTTGTAACTTAAGGTGTTATTCTAGTACGAACTGTAGGGCTATTTGTGACACCTATAGGAATATCCCAACGGATTGATTGGAAAGAATAACTTTGAGGTGGTTTCGTACCCTACCATCATCTCTTCGTTTGTTCTCCGCTATTAGTGACTTTGGAGTGACTCTTTGTTGCATGTTGAGGGATAGTTATGTGATCCAATTATGCTATTATTGTTGAGAGGATTTACACTAGTGAAAATATGAACCCTAGGCCTTGTTTCCTAGCATTGCAATACCATTTACGCTCACTTTTATCACTTGTTACCTTGCTGTTTTTATAATTTCAGATTACAAATACCTTTATCTACTATCCATATACCACTTGTATCACCATCTCTTCACCGAACTAGTGCACCTATACAACTTACCATTGTATTGGGTGTGTCGGGGACACAAGAGACTCTTTGTTATTTGGTTGCAGGGTTGCTTGAGAGAGACCATCTTCATCCTATGCGTCCTACGGATTGATAAACCTTAGGTCATCCACTTGAGGGAAATTTGCTACTGTCCTACAAACCTCTGCACTTGGAGGCCCAACAACGTCTATAAGAAGAAGGTTGTGTAGTAGACATCACGCACGAGGCCGGCCTCACCTTCAGCTTAGAAGACCACCTCGTCACCACCACCGGCTCGGGCATGCTTCCGATGCTCTGCACGCCCACCATCTGCAATGTAGCCGTCACCAAGACCCTCATCCATGGCGGCGCAGGCCTCAAGTTGCTCTCCATGGAGGTCTTCGGCCTGCTTCACGTGCCGCTCGGACGACTCAGCCTCAGCAAGCCTTTCTCAGGAGTTGGTGGTGGCGATGCCCGCTCCCTTGGGCAGATCCACCTTCCCGTCACCTTTGGCACGCGTGACAACTACCGCACCGAGCTGGTCGACTTCGACATCGCCCGTATCGGCCTCCCGTAGAACACCATCCTCGGGTACCCAGCCCTGGCCCAATTCATGGCGGCGACTCATCTAGCCTACAATCTCATGAAAATGCGAGGAAGCAAGGGTGTCCTCACCATCAAGGGGGACCTAAGGAGGCCATGACGGCGCTCAAACTTTCCTTCAAGACCGCTGTGGCGGCACAGCCCGTCGGCACCGGTGCCCCCGAGGCCAAGGAGGCCACACCGACCAAGAAGAAGCAGTTGTTCACCCAAGACAAGGCAGAGACAAAGCAGGTGCCGGTCGACGAGGACGACTCCTCAGGAGCCACCTTCACCATAGGTGCCGGTCTTAACCCCAGCCAAGAGGAAGCATTGGTGAAGTTCTTGCGCGGGAACAAGGACATATTCGCATGGGAGCCCAATCAGCTGGTGGGGGTCCCGAGAGAGGTGATTCAGCACCACCTGAGGGTGTGCCCCAATGTGCGCCCGGTGAAGCAGCGAGCAAGGCGGCAGTCCACGGAGAAGCAGCCCTTCATCATCCAAGAGACCCGCAAGTTGGAGGCGGTGGGTGCCGTTCGTGAGGTCAGGTACCCCGAATGGCTGGCAAACCCAGTCGTGGTGCCGAACAAAGGCGGGAAGGAGCGAATGTGTGTCGACTTCACTAAACTCAATAAGGCGTGCCCTCAAGATCCGTTCCCTCTCCCGCGCATCGACCAGATCGTCGACTCCACCTCTGTGTACGACCTACTATGCTTCCTGGATGCGTTCTCCGGGTATCACCAAATCAAGATGGCGGTGGAAGATGTAGAGAAGACAACCTTCCTGACCCTATGTGGGGTGTACTGCTACACCTGTATGCCCTTCGGATTGCGCAATGCGGGTGCGACCTTTCAGCGGCCAATGCACATCGCTTTAGGGTGGCAGCTCGGGAGGAACACGGAGGCCTATGTCGATGAGATTGTGGTGAAATCTCGGGAGGCGAAAACCTTGATCCAAGACCTGGAGGAGACCTTCGAGAGCCTGCGCCAGGTAAACCTGCGGCTTAACCCGGAGAAGTGTGTGTCCGGTGTTCCTTCCGGCAAGCTGCTGGGATTCCTCGTGTCGCACAAAGGGATTGAGGCGAACCCGGAGAAGATCAAGGCCATTGAAGGCATGAGCCCGCCGCAAACCCTCAAGGAAATGCAGACGCTGGCTGGTCGGGTGACTGCATTGGAGCGCTTCGTATCCAAGTTGGGAGAGCGTGCCTTACCCTTTTTCAGGCTGATGAAGAAAAAGGGCCCGTTCGAGTGGACTCCAGAGGATGCCAGGCCTTCGAAGACCCAAAGAGATACTTGACCAGCCCACCGGTATTGGTGGCTCCACGGCCTATCGAGCCCCTGGTACTCTATCTTGCCACCACCCCATACTCTGCCAGCGCTGCGCTAGTGGTGGTTCGAGAGGAGCACCAGGCCAAGAGTGCGCCGCGCCAAGCTACGTCGCCAGCTGAGACGACAAAAGATCAGGAAGGCGCAGTAAGAGCCATAGCGGCAGCACCAGAAGACCAAGCTCGGCAGGATGACACCGTAGAGATCCCCGCAAGCGACCAGGCACTAGAGGTCCCACCACCTCAGGAGGCACCCCAGCTTGCGCAATATAGGAGCCTCACCAACACGACGGTCCTCGTCGAGCACCCGGTGTATTTCGTCAGCACGGTGCTACGGGATGCAAGGGCACGTTATCCCATGCCTCAGAAGCTCCTGCTCATGCTCCTGGTGGCCTCACGCAAGTTATGACACTACTTCCAGGGCCACCCCATCAAGGTCGTCTCGGCCTACCCGTTGGAGAGGGTGCTCAGGAGCCCCAACTCTGTTGGAAGGGTCGCCGAGTGGAACATCAAGCTATAGGTGTTCCAGTTGGAGTTCAGCACCACAAGGGTCATCAAGGGAGCCGCACTCGCTGACTTCATGGCGGAATGGATGGATGCCTCGGCACTGGAAGCAGGCGAGGACCGGTCCACCTCGCCAGGAAGTGAGGCGCCAGACGGATGGGTCATGTATTTAGATGGTGCCTTCGCGCACCAGGGCGCGGGGGCTGGAGCAGTGCCCATCTCACCCACACAGGACAAGCTCTATTACGATGTGCAGCTCTGCTTTCAGCAGGGCGAGAAGGTCTCCAACAACATCGCGGAATACAAAGGCCTCATAGCTGGCCTGAAGGCCGCGGTAGCTCTAGGGGTGAAGAGCCTCACTGTTAGGGGCGATTCACAGCTCCTCAGCAACTTCTCCAACAAAGTGTACGAGCCAAAGGACGAGCACATGGAGGCGTACCTCACGGAAGTACGTAAGATGGAAAAGCAGTTCCTAGGCATGGAGGTGCAGCATGTGCCCTATGGCACCAACAAGGAACCCGATGACATCGCCAGGAGGGCATCCAAGCGGCAGCCCCAAGAGCCTGGCATCTTCGAGGAGCGGCTCTTCAAGACGTCAGCGACGCCACCACTTTCAAGCACGAAACGACCTTGGGAGGAGCTCCCACAACCGCCAGCCACGGGAGCCCCAGCTTGTGCCCCAACTTTAGGGGCTCGCTTGCTCTTGGTGCTCGAGCCTCAAGAGGGATGTTGGACCAAGGAATTCAAGGAATATCTGATGCAAGGGGTGCAACCAGGGAAGGAGGAGGACGCAGAGAGCGTAGCCCGGCAAGCCACAGCGTACTGTATCCAGGACGGTGAGTTGTACAGGAAGCGACCAAATGATGTTTCGTTGCATTGCATTTCCAGGGACCAGGGGAAGGAGTTGCTGATTAACATACACGGTGGGGACTACAGACACCACTCATCGTCATGGACTCTCGTCAGCAAGGTGTTCCACAGTGGATTCTACTGGCGCACGACGCTCAACAACGGAGCTGGGGTGGTGAAGTCCTGCGAAGCTTGCCGGTTCCATGCCAAGCAGATCCATCAGCCCGCTCAGGGCCTCCAGACTATTACCGCTCACGTGGTCGTTCGTGGTCTGGGAGCTGGATATCTTGGTCCCATTCCCTCGAGCGCCATGGGGCTACCCCTACCTCTACGTCGCCATTGACAAGTTCACCAAGTGGGCGGAAGTGGAAGCCGTCCGCACCATCCTAGCCGGTTTCGTGGTTAAATTCACCAAGGGCCTCGTGAGCCGTTTCGGGGTCCCCAACCGCATCATCACCAACAACGGCTCGCAGTTCACCAGTAACCTCTTCAAAACATACTGTGCTAACCCTGGAACGCAGATCTGCTACGCTTCTGTGGCGCACCCCAGGAGCAATGGCCAGGCTGAATGCGCCATCGCGGAGGTCCTGAGAGGCCTCAAGACCAGGACCTTTAAGAAGAAGCTCGAGGCCTGCAGCAGGGGCTGGCACGACAAGCTCCAGTCCATGTTGTGGTCCATCCGCAACACCGCCGCGAAGCCGACGGGCGAGACCCCATTCTTCCTTGTCTACGGAGCCGAAGCAGTCCACCCTCACGAGGTCAAGCATCGCTCCGCACGGGTCCTGGCGTTTGATGAAACGCGGCAGGACGCCATGCGGGGGATGGACCTTGTACTAGGGGAGGAACGATGCCGTGAAGCTGCACTGAGGGCGACAAGGTACCAGCAGGCGCTGCGGCGGTACCGCTGCCGCAACATCCGCTCCAAGACGCTTTAGGTAGGCGACCTCGTCCTGAGGCGGGTCCTCTCCAGGGAGGGGTTGCACAAGCTCTCACCCATGTGGGAGGGCCCGTTCAGGGTCATCAATATCTCCAGGCCTGGCTCCACGCGCCTGGAGACGCAGGATGGGGTGCCCGTCCAGAACGCCTGGAACATCCAGCACCTACGGAAGTTCTACCCATGAAGCAAGGCCCAGTGCCTGTGAAGCAAGGCCCAGTGCCTGTGAAGAAAGGCCCAGAGCCTGTGAAGAAGGCCTGGTGCCTATTAAGAAAGGCCTAGTGCCTGTGAAGAAGGCCCGATGCCTGTGAAGAAAGGCCCAGTGCCTGTGAAGAAGGCCCGGTGCCTGTGAAGAATTGAAAGTGCGTTATATCGACTAGAGGGGGGTGAATAGCCGATTTTCATGAATTCTTCACTGAGGAATTTCAGCATGAGGAAATTCCTGAGTGAAGAACTACTTGCAGTGGAATAAGTAATCAGAAGTAAACATAACAGTGCATGAGCATGGTCTTCATGATGAAATGAAAACAAGCACAGAGTACATAAAGCGTAAACACGGGATAACACATGGTAAGACAAACATGCTGAAGAAATTGAACTGAGGAAATAGAGAAAGTCTTCAGTCAAAGTCTTCAAACAGATATGAACAAGCACACGACACAGAAATGAGGAAATGGAAGGGTTGAGGAAATGGAACCAGGTAGCTTGGTGAAGACAATGATTTGGTAGACCAGTTCCAACTGCTGTGACAGTTGTACGTCTGGTTAGGGCGTCTAGGTATTTAAACCTAAGGACACACAGTCCCGGACACCCAGTCCTGAACACGCAGCTCGGGACACTTAGTCCTCACCGTATTCCCCTTGAGCTAAGGTCACACAAACCGCGCCAAATCACTCGTGGTAAGTTTTCAGGTGACTTCCAAACCTTCACAGACTCGGTCACTCGGCGATCCACAATTTCCTCTTGGATGCTCTAGACCATGACGCCTAACCGTCTGGAAGATGCACAGTCTTCAAAGGTAACAGGCGTCGGATCCACGCATGATCAATCTCTTCAGTGATGCTCAATCACTTTGGGTTTGTAGGTGTTTGGGTTTGGGTTTTCCTCACTTGATGAGTTTCACTCAAAGTCCTCGGAGGATGGGATGCTCTCAAATGACAAGTGTCAGTTTCTCTCGGAGCAGCCAACCAGCTAGTGGTTGTAGGGGGGCGGCTATTTATAGCCTAGGGAGCAGCCCAACATGATAAGACATAAATGCCCTTCAATGATATGACCGTTAGGTGGGTAGATATTTTGGGATAGCTGGCGCATAGCACAACAATGGCTGGAATTTTGAGTATCAAATTCCTCAGGGCTATCATGTTCCTCATGGTGTAGGCAATCCACACTGGCGAATTCCGAACTCCTCAGTCAGAACAAATTCCTTAGAGACCAGAAGAATTTCGTCTCTGTCACTGAAGAATATGACTGAACTGTATGAGATTTCCAATGGCTTCACTCGAAGGGATTGGTAGGTGTAGGATTTTGAGTTTAGCATCACATGGAAATTTTTCCATAGTATTTCCTCGACCCCCTTTAACAGTACGGTGTTTCCTATGACTCAAGAAAGACAAAATGAAACTACGAAAACAAAAATCTTCATGCTCCATGTTCCTTGAATGAATACCAAGTCTTCAAGGTCACACCAATTTCTTCACTTTCAAAGTCTTCAGAAATCCAAAGTCTTCAGTCGAATAACTTCATTTTTAGGGGTCGATGACGGTGTCCTGGACTAGGGGGTACTCACCACGTCGTCTCCCGATCTATTAGATTGGGCCGAGGACCCCCGTGGCCGTATACTCATGGGCCAGTTCGGACGGCTACCGCATACAAGGAAGATTCCACAAGACTTGGCGATCAAGACAAGGACTTCTCCCCACCGGCGTATTCGGCTAGGACTCTTGTTATCCTAGGCCTCCGGTGCATTATATAAACCGAGGCCAGGCTAGTCGATAGAGATACAATATATACATACAATCAGACCATAGGCTAGCTTCTAGGGTTTAGCCTCCTTGATCTCGTGGTAGATCAACTCTTGTACTACCCATATCATCAATATTAATCAAGCAGGACGTAGGGTTTTACCTCCATCAAGAGGGCCCGAACCTGGGTAAAACTTCATGTCGCCTGCCTCCTGTTACCATCGATCCTAGACGCACAGTTCGGGACCCCCTACGCGAGATTCGCCGGTTTTGACACCGACATTGGTGCTTTCATTGAGGGTTCCGCTGTGTGATCGACAAAAGGATCGATGGCTTGCATGCAGATCAACTGCGACTTCGGCATCTTCGTCACCAGCTCGACTGGTCACCTTGGTTCGACCAAGAATTGCACCCCGTGTTCGGATCACCATGTCCGGACGAGGGCCTTCATCAAACATCAACTCGGATCTCTAACAAGATCACAGAGGAATCATCTATGGAGCTCGGGGGCTCAACGTCAACATTGCCCTCAAGCGACCGTGCTATTTTTCTGGACAGCGAACTCGTATCTGCCACCACCACCTCGTCGAGTATCGCTTTGACGATCGCTTTGGTGGAATTGTGCGGAATTGAGTCTACAACAACCCTGGAAAATTTCGTCGAGTTCCGATGAAGGAATCTCTAGCAATCCACGATATACCGGAGCCCTGTCAAATCTGGACGGGAATTTGGATGAGTTTAGGGCGTGGTGTCCAGCTTCTAGCTCGGACATCCTTTGGAATATCCAACTGTTGATCGGCTGCGGAATTCCTATATCTACCACCTCTCAAAATTTCGGCTCGATCCGACCGTCCAAACTCCGGGAACCTTCCGATTAGTGCATCACTTTTCGGATCTGTTTTCTGCGCGAAAACGAATCCGACCCAAGTTCATCTTTTTTATGAACAGGATTTCAGACATCCCTTTTGAAGGAAGTTTTGTATGGGGTGTTGTGTTTTGTTCCCGAACACATCCCACTAACTGTAAGATCTTTTGAACATGATCTTCAACATCATGCTGGTGTCAAACCAGTCAAGCAATATTACTCCACGGCTGCCGACCTGCGCTAGACACGGCGTCACTTTGTTGAGCCGAGCTCAACTTCTTCAGATCATCATCTCGGCAAGCCGAACAAGAGCCCGGCATCGCGAAGGATAAATCATCACCAACATCGCCGCCCCACGGATTACGCGGAGCAGGCATACCGGCATCGCCGCACGGTCACTTCATCAAGCCGGCATCGACCACGTCACGACCTGCATCGACAGGGCCGCACTATTGCTTCTTCAAGCTGTTGTCTATCACGCCGACCTACTTCGACTCATCGGCTGACATCGAGGCTTCGACATCTCGGCTGGACCAAGGGCTTCGCCATCTCTTCATCAACCTACTCCGGACACTTTGGCGTCACTAGCCGACCAGCTCCGTCACGTTAGCTGGGCCGAGGGCTTTGCCTCGGCGAGTCAACCTTTACCAGCATTGCCATGCCGTCGTTTTATCGCCCATCAGCCAATGGGTGTGCGGAGCGGGTCCCAATTTTAGGAATCACCTTCCTCCGGATTGCTACAACAAATGAACCAGGTGCTATTAATCCCAGTATTTTTTGCTTGTTTGGGTTCATTTTTCCCAAAGAATTATTACTCTGATTTGTCCGTCATATGTACACAGGTCTATCAAATGGTGGCTGCATTAACGACAGTCGCATGGTGGTTCGGTCAGTTTCCGTACATAGTCCGGCGAACGCCGCACTCGGAGCTCGGACCGACCTGCGAATTCAGGCTTTGCCACGCCTTTACCGCATCACGCTGACGCCCTGCATCGACTTGACTTTGGCGCCAGGCCATATTTCTTTTATTACTCACTTTGCATAAATTATTTATTATGCAATGAGTTTTTTTAATTATCGTTATTACTATTATCTCCGGTTTGCACTATTTTTTGTGCACAGGAAAATGATCCGGGGACTTCGGCGTCACTCTGCCGGTCTGCATTGATCGTGCTATGTCACCACTTCGGCGTGTCAAGCTCTCTGCTCCGCCACCTCGGGACCGGCTTGAGGGATGGAACCTTGCCCCGCATCAAGCTCGGACCGCGTCATCAATACCGAACACATTAACTAGCTAAGTCGCTTTCATGCTCAAAGCTTTAATTTCTAACTTGCGTTCGGTTCGACCAAGCATTATACTTTTTTGGAAAAAAGTTGCTTCTAAAAAATTTCCTTGTCCAAACTTTGTTTGTGACGCATAAATTCAAATACCCCGTTTACTTGGGGGCTTCCTTTATGAAGCTTTTCCTGTTGCATATGATTATACTTGTATGGCTTCGTTCCTTGTTCGTGTATTATGCCACAATATGCACCACATTGACTTAAGCAATCTGCAAGCTGGGTTGCCTCGCTCCTGTGTTTACCCCTACGTTCTTGATTGTTCGGCTAGGGAGTAAAGGGAGCACCTCTGCGATTGTCACGATCGGGTCACCCGAGCCGGACCTCAGACTGGGTGAAGCCGAAAGCTAGCGCTCTTATAGTTATTCAATGATGGTCGGCACATAATGGAACTCATGAGTACAAAAAATCTATTGCACAAGTCTCATAATAACAATGAGCACCGAAGAAAGGTATCGGTGGGGGTACTATTTTCTTCGAAGATGCTTCGTACTCTTCGCAGTAATATAGCATAAGTTCCCTGAGCGCGCTTTGTCTGTTACAGCCTTATGGCCTGATTGCCTGGTTATTGGAAACACCGTCGATATTCTCGACCGATGGAGTACATAACACTTTTTGGTCCTTAACCGAAGAGGGAGAAGCCGACGGTCGGTTAAGATGCGTTTAAAGTTCGGTTCAACATAGATATGATATAAGTACTTCGTTACATGCAATCATTCTTCTACCCAAGTCACTTGGGGGCTCTTAAGTTTATTTGAGCTGTTTTATAATAAGTGTTCTTCTTCTCAGTCGTTGCAAAGTTCTATTATTATTATTTATCACTCCTTTTTTCGACTCGAGTGTGCGGTCACTAGCCGGGGAGCCTAATTTCTCTCTCAAAGCCGCTAGAGTTTAGTTTGCTAAACTGGCCTAATGAGAAGTACTCCGCCCTCGGGATAGGAGGTTGAAGCCGTAGGCTGACCCGCTCGAAGTCATGAGATAGGATGTGTCATGTTAAAGGACGACAGAAGCACTTCTTTTTTCTAAGACCAATTTTCGGATTGGCACCGAACACTTGATCTTGTTCGGACGTCATGTTTTTACTGACGTTTCTTGGTTTTCCAAGATTTTTGGCACTTTTAAACTATTTGTGCTTTTCCAGCATTAGTCTCGCAGTGCAACGCCGGACACCTTTAGGGATTCGGCAAAAACATTCTCAGGTATTGCTATATATGCATCGGTTTTGAATTGTGTCTTCGGTCAATAGTTGGGTTGCCCGGCTCCTACACTTGCTTCCTACGTTTGTTTTCTTTGGCTAGGCATTCAAAGGGAGAACCACTGCGATTGTGCTTCTAGCTCACATGGTTAAGCACCTTAGTGGAGAAAGCCGAAAACTGACTGTCACAATAAGCGTAAACTGGTCAGCGATCAGATGACTATGACGGGCCATTCATAACATTGGCCAAAGTGTTTACGGCTTGACCTCGGCTGTCGCCGAACACTACCGGGGGCTATTAACTGGCCTCCCAAACTAAATCCTCGATATAATTCTCTTACATTCGAGCTGAGGTTTCATGATCATGCTTAGCATGACAACCCAAATAAAGGAACCGATAGCGGGACTATTTTCTTTGGAATACATTTCTTCTGTTAAACAGTAATATAACATATCTCTCTGCGTACCTTTGTTTATAAAACCGTGTGGCCAGATTGCCTTGTTTGTCGTAAATCTTTGCCCTCATAAAGGCTTTATAAAGTAGGACAAACACTCCTTGGCTACTGGCCAAGGAGGTGGAAGCCGATGGTCGGTCAACAAAGTTTTGTACAATGCGGATCCGAGCATTAATGATGTAAAGTACTTGGATACATAGAGTCATTACACATAATTTGTGATTTTACTATGGATATTGATCCTTAATTCGGCCACCCATGCCACATTAAGGCTCGGGGGCTACTGGGCTTCGGGCTTATTATTTACAAATATTAAAGGGGCACATCGATCCCCTGATCTGGTGTTGCCACCCGACCAGTGTCTCGGGGGCTACTGCATTGCTTGTCCAATGCAGAAAATTTTATGTGCAATATAGTTTCCGAGGAGATTTTGATCCTCAGGTTGGTCGGCCGCACCCAACCTGAGTCTTGAGGACTGAGCATGCCGCTTTTGTGTCCCGAAGTATTCTGCCGAGCTAGGACTTGATCGTTAGGCCGATTTTGCAAATCAACCTGAGTCTCAGCGGCTACTGGGATCAGCGGTCTTATGTCATCCTTCATGTGCATCTCGGGTTTTAGACCGATACACACCTTGAGGGCTATTGGCTATATATCTCGGCAGAGAATAAATTGCACCAATAAAAAATATTGACAAAAAATCGGCCCATAGTCGGGGTGGTGCACCACCTCGGAAGCAGTCTGGCATAAAGCTCGGGCGCTAGTGGCTGGCTCCATAGAGGACATTTCCGGCATTAAGCTCGGCTAAACTCCTTCAACTTTTTTGAACCAAGGTGATATGACACCTCGGATATAGTCCGGCATTGGAGCCTGGACATAGTCCGGCGTTGGAGCTCGGATATATTTCGACGTTGGAGCTCGGATATACAGTCCGACATTGGAGCTCGGATACATAGTCCGGCGTTGGAGCTCGGATACATTCCGGGGCTAGAGCTGGGAAGCGGTCCGGCGTTGGTGCTCGGCTGCAAAAGATACCTCGAATGCAGTCCGACATTGGAGCTCGGACGCAAGAGGACCCTGCCTCTCGGGAACAACTTCAAACCCGAGGTGTGGCATAAAAATAAACAAGGATTTGATAAAGGCCAGAAACTTAAAGGGGCTCCTCGGATACCCGACGTGTAAACTCGTCGAATGCATTTCGGCGATCCTCAAGATCGAAGATAAAGAAGATTTGTTGAACCAGTTTTCAAGACCGGCAACCGAAGATGAAGAACAGTTCGGAAGAATCGAGGAGCGTCCCTAACTTGAAGACCGGTTCAGGGGGCTACTGACGGTGTCCTGGACTAGGGGGTACTCACCACGTCGTCTCCCGATCTATTAGATTGGGCCGAGGACCCCCGTGGCCGTATAATCATGGGCCAGTTCGGACGGCTACCGCATACAAGGAAGATTCCACAAGACTTGGCGATCAAGACAAGGACTTCTCCCCACCGGCGTATTCGGCTAGGACTCTTGTTATCCTAGGCCTCCGGTGCATTATATAAACCGAGGCCAGGCTAGTCGATAGAGATACAATATATACATACAATCAGACCATAGGCTAGCTTCTAGGGTTTAGCCTCCTTGATCTCGTGGTAGATCAACTCTTGTACTACCCATATCATCAATATTAATCAAGCAGGACGTAGGGTTTTACCTCCATCAAGAGGGCCCGAACCTGGGTAAAACTTTGTGTCCCTTGCCTCCTGTTACCATCGATCCTAGACACACAGTTTGGGACCCCCTACCCGAGATTCGCCTGTTTTGACACCGACAGTCGACTTTCACTGTAAATATCTAACTCCTCATAGACTTATAGACCTGTGTACACTCACAAACGCATCAGTCCCTTAACCTATAAGTCTTCAATACACCAAAATCACTAAGGGGCACTAGATGCACTTACAATCTCCCCCTTTTTGGTGATTGATGACAATATAGGTTAAGTTTTCAGCGGGGATAAACATATGAAGTGTAAATACTGGAATTGAGGAATTTGATTGCAATATATAGAAGAACTCCCCCCTGAAGATGTGCATAGTGAGGAATTTGCTTTTGAAGCAATGCACACTTTGAAGAGCAGTATCATGGAGATCTCCCCGTATATCTTGTAATTCATACACGCATTTAACATATAATATGAAGAATTTGAAATGCATGATGAAATATGGTGACCGATGTAATTCAGCATGCGTGCATTAACATTAATGAGGAATAAGCATGCAGAAAAACACAGCAGAAGTATCAGGCCACCATAGAGTTTAAGATTACAACTCGATCCAGCAAAGTCTTCAAAAGAATGAGAGTTGTAACTTAGAGAAAAAAATGCCCATATAGGTAGACCCGCTTGAAGATTAACTCAAATTTCTCCCCCTTTGTCATCTAATGACCAAAAGGTTGAAAATGAGGACTAACGCCCCTGGAGAATATCAAGTTCATGGAGGAGCACCAGCGTTGTTGGGGTCGTTTGCGGTTGTAGGGCCTGCCGTAGTGTCGTCCAAGTCTTCATACTCGTCGGTTTCATGCGATGAAGAATATGAGCTGGTCACCAAAGAAAGAAACTTGACCTTCTTGAATTTCTTCGCTGGAGGTGCAGACCAGTCAAAATCTACCTTGAGACCCATTTTCTTCAGATCTTCTTCACCATACAGATGTGGTAGGACAGCCCAGGTGCGACCGAAAACTTCATGGAGGTAGTAATGGTTTTTCTTCACTGCATTATGAGTAGCAGTCATGTTGTGAAGAATAGAACCGAACTAACACTTAACCCATTTATGGTTTCGACCCACCTTATGGTGAAGACTAAGAAGCACCTCACAGTCAGTCATCACACGTGGAGTTGTGGCTTGAGGAGTAGACTTGGGTGCATTGGCAGCAGAATCATGAGTGGCAGAGTCATCATTGGTGGAGTAAGATGCAACTTTGCGAAACTGACCATCCAATGGATGAATGCCTTCATCAATGACCAGAGGTGCCTTGCCCTTTTCATCAGCTGAGTATAAGTCTGCTTGAGTACTTCAATCAAGGGCAGGTAGCTGAGGTGATTCTGAAAATCAGCCTGATAGTTGAGAAGACCTTGTTCTGAGGAATCTCATAATCCAAGGAGCATAAGGCTTCAACTCAAACGGAGAGAGTGCAACATTTGCCAGAGTCCTCATGAAGAAATCATAATAATTGATAGGAATGCTATGAATGATGTTAAATAGAAGATTCTTTATGATGCCAACAATTTCCTCATCAGATCAGTCGTTGCCTTTGATGGAACTCATTGTCCTCGTCAGAATGTGATAGACTGTTCTGGGCACATAGAGTAAGTCCTTTACGAGGAATTTGGTGCTTGGGGCTTGACCGGGCTTTAGAGGCTTCATTACCACTTGCATGTAATGAGCAGTGAGTTTAGGTTCTTGGTACAGGCAGCGAGCTCCTTCACTGGGTGGACTCATGGACAGGGCATGAAGCAATTCCGAGGCCGGTGCCTTATAATGAGTATTATCGGTCATCCAGTCCAAGACCCAGGTGTTGATGTCTACAGGATCACCGGTGATGTGCAGCGTCGCATAGAACTGAAGAATGAGCTCTTCATTCCAATCAACAATGTCAGAGCAAAAGTCGAGGAGGCCTGCGTCATGAAGCACCGAGCACAGGAGAGAAACAAGGCAATGATTCCATGTCCACATGAGGAATATGCTCATGGTAGAAGATTTTGTCCTTGTTGAAAAGTAGTGAAGAATAGAAGTTGGCCTGGCTTGCAGTCCAGAAACGCTTCCTCCTTAGACGAGCAAAGTCATAAGGGTTGTAGTCAGTGAAGAATACATGCTCGCCAAAGAAGTCATCAGCCTTGAATTTTTGTTTCTTCGAGAAGGGATCCTTTGGCTTGGGGTGAGGAGTGTCAGTCAATTGCATCACAACCTCAGGGATCTCGATCTCAGGTTCCACAGGATGAGGAATTTCAGGTACTTCTTCAGTGGCAGCCTGGGACTTCAATTCTTCATTTACATTTTCATCAGCACTAGTGGCTGGAATTTCTTCATGGATGGACGGAGTTGCACGAGGTTCTTCCGATCCCATTTGAACTTCAGTAGTCACTAGGGACTGAGGAATTTGTTACAGAGGAGTGAACAAAGGAGAATTGGGGTGCTGACTTTCCCAAAAGTCATCATTCAGCACTGGCGTGGTGCATCCAATGTCCACATCGACTTCTTCATCCATTTCTTCAACGACGGCCTCTTCAGCAGTGAACTGAGGCATGGACGATGAGATAATTGGGGTTGAAGGGTTTTCATCCACTTCAATTTCTTCATCCAACTGCTCTGGCGAAGCAGCAGAAGGATTCTCTTCATCGGATTCACTTGGAATCACATAGTCTTCATCAAAAGGAACAAGGTCCTTTGATGGCATGGTTGAGATAGGAACAACATCAATTGGGTTTTCAAATGAGCTAGTCAATGGCTTCATCTTCTTCGGGGCTGAAGAATCTGATGAAGTTGATGCCTTCCTTTTCTTCACTGTTGCACGCTCTACAGCCTTGGTCTTCTTCACATCTGATGCAGTTGGAAGGATTGGAGTTGGTGTAGGCACATGAGGAGCAGAGGAATTTGGTTGACTTTCTTCAGGTGCACCTGATGCAGTTGCCCTGACGTCTTCACTTTCTTCGGGCACAACACTAGTGGTTGCCCTAGCAGTTTCTTCAGTGGCTGGAATGCAGTCATCAGCCCTGGAATTAGCATTTTCTTCAGCCGCCTGAGTGTCATCAGCGGTGCTGGTATTTTCTTCAGTAGGCTGAGCAGATGCTTCAGCCTGAGGAATTTCTTGTTGCGTTGGGGCTGCAACAGTGGAAGTGAACTTTTCAGTTAATTTCACAAACCTGACTTTGGCTCCAAGCCAGTCAGCACAATATGCGTCAAATTCATCATTGAGTTTCTTGATCTCTGATTGAATTGTGACAAGTTCTTTAGTTGTCATAGAGACAATGTTCTTCTTCAGGAAACGCTCCTTCTTGTACTGCACTTTCCTCATCTGCCTGGCCTTCTCAAACTTTCATTTTTCTTCCTGAATGAAGTGAGTCAACATATGAATTTGGCCAAGAGTCAGCTTGAAATCAGGCATAGGAGTATTGGGGTCCTTGTGCCATAGATCAATGTACTCAAGGACCAACTTTGGATCCAAAAGCAGCGGCACAGTTGTGCCCTTGGCTCTATCGGCCCTAACTTGCCTATGTCTGATGATTTCTGCAAGTTCATCATCATTAGTTTCGTCTTCATCAGATGGTACTTGGAAGGCGACTTGCCTCTTGTGAGGACTTGGGCGAGAACCTCGTCCAGCAGTGGCCTTTTTCTTCAGCAGAGAGGGGCCTATTGAGGAATTTGGTGTAGCTGAGGAACTAGCAGAAGGTCCTGAGGCAATAGAGATGCCTGTTGTTATTTGGCACGCGGCAAGATGCGCAGGTGCTGAGGATTTGGTCGCAGCAGCTGAGGACTTTGGCGGAGGAGCTGAGGACTTGGGAGCAGCATGAGGAGTTGGCCGTGAGGGCATTGAAGAGTCTGGCCGTGAGGGCATTGCTGAGGAACTTGGCCGTGAGGGCATTGAGGGTGAAGCACTTGGCTTATGATCATGCTTCTTTGGCATGGCCTTCTTTGGCTTTCTTGCAGAGGCCTCAACAGTGGCAGCAGCAACAGCAGAATCTTCATTAAATTTCCTCACTGCTTCCTTAGCTACTTTGGCTAGCTTGGCCTGGCGCTTGGCCCGTTCATCAGTATAATCCTCACCGCCCTTGAGGCTGCTGGGATCTGCTTCTTGGATAGGTGCCAATGGAGGTCTTGGGCATGGAGGATTGAGAGCGAATTTCTTCATCTACTTGGGAGTAACATACATGTACTCCCTCCACTCTCTTGCCCATCTCCTCTCAATCTTTTGAATGCGCACATTGCGCTGATTTTTATCCTCCTCAGGGGGTGTGCAGTACCTAGCATAAATATCATCGGGGATTTCAAACGTTGTGTTGACCTCAGGCCTCTTTCCTCCTTTCTGTGGCTTCTTTCCATCAGCCATTTTCTTCAGATGAGGAATTTGAACAATGGAATTCTCTAAAGATGTATGCAACTTTTCTTCGAGGAACGCTACAAATGAGTTAAGTTGATGAGAACCTAGTGATTCAGCAGCTGACATGAGTACCTGTGAACAGAGTATAGTTGCGAGGAATATGGAGATGTCATATGTGTTCTCAGAGGTTTTTCAAAAAGAAGAAGTTTGAGGAATTTGACCAGATGAGTCTTGAAGAATTTCACTAAGCTTCTTTGTCTTAGTTTCCAGAGTTGTATAGATCAAAAATCCACACAATTGAGGAATCTTGAAGAAAAATATAGCTTAGAGAAATGAATCAAGAACAGATGACATGTGAGGTGTTCAGTGTGTGACGAATTCGAAGAATAAACACCTTTGAAGATTTTGTAGAAATTTGTCGAATCAAGGAGGGTAGTAAAAGTAACTTTTAATTACCCTGGACGAAGAACATGACGAACTGAGAGGTTTAGGTGTGAAGTTCGTCAGTTCAGATCTTCCACGCCCTAACTTGGCAGAGGAAGACAGCTACGGCGGCGGTGGAGTGAAGAAATCTACAGTCGGCGCAAGTACGACGGCGACGAGGTAGAGGCAGTGAAGCTCTTGCTCACCGGTGATGATGAAGTAGCGGCGGTGCTAGGGTTTGAGAACCTTGAGCTGGAGTGAGAACGAGCGGAGTAAAAGTGAAGTGAGGAAGGGAAGGGGTATTTATAGCCATGGTGAAAAAACTGTTCGCCCGAAGAAATTTGGACGAACATGCCCTTGACCCTTCTCATTCGCTTGACATGTGTCACCCATGTACTGAGAAGTGGAGATTGTGTGGGATCTTGGGTGAATAGATAAGTGTTGTCGTGGGTGGAACGGTTTGAGCGGCAAAGCCGAAAATTTAGATATGATATGTTAAAAGTTTCGTTCGCAAATTCTTCAGCTGACAAGGACACGGTGAAGATTTTGAACGAGTTTCAAATAGAACGCACATGAAGAATTTGTGAATAGATTGGGTTGAGTATAGCATAGAGGGGGAAGGGTCCGATCACATTCACTTAGCAGAAAATACAATATGAAGAAATAGCTATAAGTGAATGATGTAGAGGACAGAAACTCA
>NC_041390.1:346063984-346065555 GCF_002162155.2 Triticum dicoccoides | reverse complement strand
TTCAGTAATAGAAGATATGAATAATCTTTCCGATCTACCATGTATGAATAGTAATGTATGCAAGCTCGCTATTTAAACTCACGGTACCCCGATTGAGACATTTATATCGACCAAAAGGTAAGAACATGCAATGCATGCACCTTACGGCCAATGGCATACCGCTTCAATTCCCATAATCGCCGATCCACCTTTAAAATGTGTCACATCCCTTCCCCCTTGGACCTTCTCCACTCTTGACACACATACTCACCCTCGAGGCTATTTTAACGGTGTGTATTGCTCAGACCCATTGACGTCACGCACAGATTCAGATTGATTTATCCCTTTTGGTTATTGTCGAGTGCTTCTCTATTGTTTGCCACCATTTGAAGTGATTTCCCTTGATTTTCTCTTGTTTCTAAGAAGGCTCCCATTGAGTATGCAAGAAATGTGTTGTGGCAGCCTAAACTTGTTGGATTAGCTAAAATTAAAGTAGATACCAAATTCGGAATTGGAGGCATCCGTAAAGTTTTGTGAAGATAGCTTTAAGAAGCTCATAACAAAGAAATAAAAGAGCTTCACTTTACTGTTTTATTAATTTAGAAATAGTGATTACAAATGTTGTGTGAATGTTGTGACATGATCGTGATATTCAATTAATTTGAGCTGATTTTCATGTAAAATAATGGTCTTTTGTCCACAGTTTGCAAGTGCACAGCGTCTGTTTTGAAATAATAACCAGAACAGAAGTCTTTATGCATTGCATATTTATTGTAAATTAGTTTATTAGTTGGTTGAAGACAGATGGACGAAGATATTAATTTAAAGACTAAAGTGCATTTACTGAAGCAACTTCTTTTTGACATACTAGCACAAGGACAAATGTGAGGAATAAATATTGTGTATATTTGAGCAACTTATTTTCGGCGCATAGAAATGCAGTATTCCGCATGCATGTAGAATTTCAAGCGGGTTGGTTTACTAATTCCATCCAGAGTTAAATTTATAATAAGTTAGTTGGAAAATATTTTTATATGGACAAAGAAAAACTCTAATAAAGATATAAAATACAAATAATACACATAATAAATCTAGTCGCCCAAAAACGCAGTCATCCTGCTAGTTTTAATCATACCAGCACCCACCTCAGATAGATCTGTAACTTGATCAAGGAACGGAGCGGAAAACTGTCAAACCAAGGAGCGGCCATCAAATCAATACTGCGAAATCAAACAGCTGGTAAATTACAAAACACATAAACTCCATATGATATTCATATGAATACATAGAAGATGCATCAATTGCATTGGGGTTTCTACCACTAATCTGGGAGCCAAACACACACACACACACACACACACACACACACACACACACACACACACACACATATATATATATATATATATATATATATATATATATATATATATATATATATATATATATATACCTCTATATCTGTATCTATATCTATATCTATACCTCTATACCTACTAATAAAGCAAGGTACGTTTCTCCGATTTTTTCAGCCGTTCACCGCCAAAAGATTTTTTTTTTCATCTGAGGTTTTTTTTAGACAACCTCGCGAA
>NC_041390.1:346040718-346063972 GCF_002162155.2 Triticum dicoccoides | reverse complement strand
TATATATAGCCAATGAAGAAAAACGACAAAAATGGTGAAGACAATGCAAGTTGAAAAACAACTAAGGAATTTCAAAGAACTGAGGAAAAACTCAATTGAAGATTTTCAACATTTTGTGGTGGCGTGACCCACCGTATAAGAATGATGATTTCAGACACCGCGTACAATTGTAGTAGGGTTCTAAGAATCAAATTCTTCATTAATTTCTTCACACTTAGAGTGTTATTCTTCATTGATTGAAGAAAAACGTTTCTTCATGTGTTGCACATGTCAGTCATCAATTTTGCGTAAGTGTTAGGATGAGTGTCCTTTTCAAAGAACATTCGAAGATTCTAGGATATTTAGCTCACACCGCAACTTGCTAAATCTCTTCTCATCCAAGGGCTTAGTGAAGATATCGGCTAGCTAGACAGTGATACGAGTTCTGTTTCTTCCAGGACCAACAGACAAAGGATCGTCCAAGGAATTGGCATGTGCCAGATGTTGACTTGTGGTCCACATGATCACCAGCATATTCAGAGTCTAAAAATCCAATGAGATCAAAAGCCGAGCCCTTGGGGTACCACAATCCAAGTGTTGGTGTGTGAGCTAGATATCGAAGAATATGCTTCACAGCCTTATGGTGTGATTCCTTTGGTGTAGCTTGAAGTCGGTCACACATGCAAACACTAAGCATTATGTCTGGCCTAGATGCACATAGGTACAATAAAGAACCAATCATGGAGCGGTATACCTTTTGATCAAAGTCAATACCATTTTCATCAGTGCATAGATGACCATTTGTGGGCATAGGGATTTTGATACCTTTGCAATCTTGCATGCCGAATTTCCTCACTACATCATTGAGGTATTTCTCCTGAGATATGAATATTCCATTGTGTTGTTGACGAATTTGAAGACCTAAGAAGAATTTCAATTCTCCCATCATAGACATTTCATATTCCTCCCTCATCATATAACCAAATTCATCAGTATAACGTTGGTCAGCACAGCCAAAGATAATATCATCAACATATATTTGGCACACAAACAATTCACCATCATAAGATTTAGTGAAAAGAGTTTGGTTAAGTGAACCGGGTTTGAAGCCTTTCTTCATGAGGAAATCCTTCAAAGTATCATACCACGCCCATGGGGCCTACTTGAGGCCATAGAGGGCTTTATTGAGTCTGAAGACTTTGTCAGGATGCTTTGTATCTTCAAAACCTGGGGGTTGATCAACATATACTTCTTCCTCAAGCTTACCATTGAGGAATGCACTTTTCACATCCATTTAATATAAGATCATATCATGATGGTTAGCATAAGCAAGTAATATGCGAATAGCTTCAAGTCTAGCAATAGGTGCAAAAGTTTCATCGAAATCAATTCCTTCAACCTGTGTGTAGCCTTGAGCTACAAGTCGTGCCTTATTCCTCACCACAAGGCCATTTTCATCTTGCTTGTTACGGTAGATCCACTTTGTGCTGATGATATTGTGCTTGCGAGGATCTGGATGTTTGACCAGTTTCCAGATGTTGTTGAGCTTGAATTGATGTATTTCCTCTTGCATAGCTTGAATCCACTCAGGCTCCAGAAATGCTTCATCTACCTTAGTGGGCTCTGTGATAGAGATGAAAGCAAAGTGCCCACAAAAGTTAGATAAATGTGAAGCTCTTGAGCATGTGAGAGGACCTGGAATGTTGATGTTGCTGATGATTTTCCCAATTTGCACTTCATTTGCAACGCGAGGGTGAGCGGGTTGTCGTTGAGGAATTTGATCAGTATTTTCTTTAGCACCATTTTCTTCAGGTGCATCAGCATGACGTTTTTCATGTTCTGGAATGACTTCTTCAACAGATTCTTCAGTAGGAATGACATCCTCAGTAGCCTTGAACTTAATAGATTCCTCAGGAGGTATTTCATCTGTCACAGGAGGTAGGTGCTCTCTTTGCGAGCCATTAGTCTCATCGAACCGCACATCTACAGTTTCAACAACCTTGTGATGACAGGTGTTGAAGACTCTGTAGGTGTGCGAGTCCTTACCATAACCGAGCATAAAACTTTCATGTTCTTTTGGTGCAAATTTAGAACTATGATGAGTATCTCTAATCCAACATTTAGCACCGAAGACTTTGAAATAACTCACATTGGGTTTGTTGTCAGTGAGAAGTTCATATGCTGTCTTCTTGAAAAATTTGTGAAGATATACCCTGTTGATGATGTGAAACGCAGTATCAATTTCCTCAGGCCAGAAGCGAGGAGGCGTCTTGTACTCATCAAGCATAGTGCAGGCCATCTCAACAAGAGTCCTGTTCTTGCGCTCCATGACTCCATTTTGCTGAGGAGTATAAGGAGCAGATTTCTCATGAGTAATACCAAGTTCATCAAGATAGTCATCAAGGCTAGTGTTCTTGAACTCAGTTCCATTTTCACTTCTGATGTGCTTGATCTTCACACCAAAGTTGGTTGAAGCCCTCGAGGAAAATCATTTGAAGATTTCCTGCACTTCAGTTTTGTAAGTGATAATATGGACCCATGTATATCGAGAATAATCATCAACAATGATAAAGCCATATAAAGATGCAACATTAGTAATGTGGCATAGTGAGTAGGGCCAAAGAGATCCATGTGAAGCAATTGAAATGGTCGAGTAGTATTCATGATATTCTTTGCTGGATGCTTGGCCTTGGTCATCTTTCCAGCTTCACAGGCTCCGCATAAGTGATCCTTGAGGAATTTGACATTTTCAATACCAATGACAAGATTCTTCTTCACGAGCGTGTGCAGATTCCTCATGCCAGCATGACCAAGTCGTCGATGCCATAGCCAGCCTTCTGAAGCTTTTGCAAGTAGACATGTAGCAGGTTGTGGTCCTGTAGAGAAATCAACAATATACAAATCTCCTCTCCTAAAGCCTTCGAAGACTTTCGAATTGTCAGCTTCCATGATCACAACACAACGATACTTGCCAAAGACACCAACCATGTCAAGATCACAAAGCATTGAAACAGACATGAGATTGAACCCTAAGGACTCGGCAAGCATGAGTTTGTCCATGTTTCGATCCTTTGAGATTGCAACATTACCTAGACCCAATACCTTGCTTTTGCCTTTGTCAGCATAGGTGATATGCTTCAGTTGTGATGGAGATAAAGCCGAGTCCTTCAATAGGCTCCTGTCACCAGTCATGTGATTTGTACATCCACTATCGAGGACCCACTCAGTGGCTTTGGGTTGATCATCCTGCAGATGAATCCGTGTAACTTACGAACTCATATACTTCATCAGTGAAGAATATGGTATCAATTTCATCAGATCAATTTCATCAAGCAATAGAACAGATAAAGCAGTATGAGGACGTGAGAAATGAGAATTCATTTCTTCATGATTAGCTTGCATCCTTTCAAGCAAATTGAGGTCTCCAGCAAATTCTTTAGACGATTAAGTTCGTCTGGAGACCTGACCCTGCATAAGAGATTAGTTCTTTTTCTTCACTACCCACATCTGAAGGGGTGGCAAAGAGTTCATCATTCTGCGAGCTCCATAAGAGAAGGGTGGCATAGATGCCAATCCACTTCGTTTCACATAAGAGGGGTTAGGGTAAGCATAAGAGTAAGCAGAGAAATTCTTCGAGGACTTATGAACATAATGATTTGAAGAATAATGCACATATCCATAATCCTTAGTTCTTCCCTGCGAAACAGACATGTTAGCACGATGATGTTCATATGAGGTCTTTGATCCTTTTGATGAATTTGATCCATGTGAGAAGTTTGGTCCGTATGAGGACTTGGATCCATATGAAGAATTTGGTCCATATGAAGAATTTGATCTGGGGTTCCTATTCTTCACAGGTGGTGTCATGATGACATTCACCTGAAGATTTTTAAGGCACCTTTTGGGAACCTAGATTTTCTTCATAGGAGGACCGTTCCTGCAGTTAGTGCCAACACATCTAGCAAATACTTCACCGTTCTTATTTTTGAACAGTTTATAGTTGGAGTCAAATGACTCATCAGAAGAATATGAAGATTCACATGTAAAGCCAGATAAAGTAGATGGATCCACTAAAGGTCCCTTTGCAGCAACCCATGTGGTTTTGGGATACTGCTCAGGTTTCCAGTTGGTCCCATCAGCATTGAGTTTCCTCTCAAAGGCAATACCCTCTTTCCTAGGGTTCCTGTTGAGGATCTGCTTTTTAAGCACATCACAAAGAGCATGATGCCCTTTGAGGCTTTTGTACATGCCTGTCATATACAATTCCTTCAGCCCTGCATCATCAGTGATACTAGCATTGTCCTCAAATGAGGAATTAGTGATAGCGGAGGTAGTTGAGGAATTTGCAGTAATGGAAGTATTTGAGCATTCGGGTGAAGAATTAGCAGTTTCACATTCAATGCACTTCAGAAATGGAGGAACAAATTCATCCTGAGTAGCGCTGATCTGTTGAGAAAGTAATGAATCATGCTCCTTCTGAAGATCTTCATAACTCACTCTTAACTGCTCATGATCTTGCTTTCTTTGAAGAAATTCATAAGAAAGCTTCTCATGATCAGATAGGAGAGTGTTATGATGACCCTGAAGATTGTCAAACTTTGACTGAAGTCTCTGAAGATTTTCATTCAAGATTTTAGTGTGATCCATTTCCTTGCCCAACATATCATCGCTTTTATCTAGAATATTTTCAACCTTTTCAAGAGCCTTTTGCAGTTTCACAGCAATCTTACCAAGTTTAGAATAGCTGGGTTTGAGGTTTTCATTAGGTTCATCATAACTAGATTCAGGGGAGGGATATTTGAGTACCTTTGAGCCTTTTTCCACGAAGCAATAGGTGGGAGCGTAGTCCTCGTCGTCGTCATCAGTAGTGCTGGGGAGGTCCATTTCTTCAGAGTTGAAGATAGACTTGATGACAAACGCAGTTGCGAGTGCTAGGCTCACCACACTAGAGTCTAACTCCTCAGATTCCTCCTCTTCCTCATTTTCCTTAGATTCAGCCTCAGAGTCCATTTCCTTGCCAATGAATGCTTGAGCCTTCTTGGAGCTTCTCTTCTTGTGAGATGAGGACCTTGAGGGTCTTGATGACAAGGACTTTGAAGATTTCTTCTTCTTCTTTGAATCATCAGAACTGTAATCCTTGTACTTCTTCTTCTTCTTCGATTCCTTTTCCCACTGAGGACAATCTTGAATGTAGTGTCCAGCTTTTTGCATTTATGGTAGAGTCTCTTCTTGTAATCATGGGATGATGAATTTGATCTCAAGTCACCACCTCTTGAGGATTTACCAAAATGACCACGTCTTCAGAACTTTTGGAACTTCCTCACAAGCATTGCTAGCTCCTGGCTCAGTTCTTCAGGGACACCAAGGCTAATGTCAGAATCTTCACCATCAGATTCGGATACTTCCTTGGCCTTCAGAGCCCGTGATCTACCATAACTTGGTCCATAGAGATCTCTCTTCTCAGCAAGCTGGAACTCATGAGTGTTTAGTCTCTCGAGGATATCAGCGGGATCAAGTGACTTATAGTCTCCACGTTCTTGTATCATCAATGCCAAGGTATCAAATGAGGAATCAAGCGATCTCATCAATTTCTTCACCACCTCATGGTCAGTGATATCAGCGGCACCAAGTGCTTGAAGCTCATTTGAGATGTCAGTGAGGCGATTGTCGGTGTACTAGAATAGGGGTACCCTAGTACCCCTAACTTGTGCACGGGCAGTTGCAGCACCCCGCGGCAAAGGCTTGCCGGGCGAACGCCAAGATCCCCCAAGGTTCCCTTGGAGCCATCCAAGAACAAAGTATTTAAGCTAAGAAGACAAGACCCCGGCAAGAGGAGCTTGCCGAGAAGGCAAACCAAGGCGCTCCAAGGAACTTGCCACGACGCGCCACGCGCTCCGGCAAGGCAACAAGGCCCCGGCAAGAGGAGCTTGCCGGGAAGACTAAATAAGGTACCCCGAGGCCCGGTGAGCGACGAGCTTCTGGACCCGGCGAGATAATAACAACAGCAAGGCGCTTGCCGTGGCAGGCGGCCACTCTGCGCCCACGCTCCAGCGCATCCACCAACGTGTCGTTCTGGGGGCCTCTCCGGGCGCGCGTGGCGGGAGGCTGTGCAGCCAGCGGTGCATAGTGGCATGCGAAGCTGACAAGATCGCCATCATGGAGAACGGTGGCGCCCCTAACGGTCCTTTCCTGCACTGTTCGGGCGACTCAGACGGGCATTTAATGCCCTTGTCCCCTACCGTCAGGGTTAGGTAGGGTGCACTGTACAAGCAACTGTATCAACTACCTCGCTTTTTACGTTTTTAGCCTCCTCTGCGTTGCCACCTGTCGGTGACCCCTTTAGCGTATAAAAGGAGGCCCATGCGCAACGTAGAGGGGGTTGGGGACAGTTTGCTTCGATTCATTCGTAGCCCAGAAAACATCACACTCTCTCTCGCTCGAGAGCAAGAACAACAGATAATACAACCAGACAAGCAGCAGTAGGAGTGTTATCTCTTCGGAGAGCTCCGAAGCTGGGTAAACTGCTCGTGTGCCTCGCCTCGATCTGCTCTTCGTGCGACCTCCGCCCCCCGCCGAACCGAAAGGGGCCCGGTCCGCCGGCCCCATAGGTGTTCGTGGATCAGTTTCCCCGACATCTTTGGCGCGCCAGGTAGGGGGTGTTGAGATTGTGTGAACCAGATCCGGCGTTCACACGAGCTAGATCTTTATTCCCTTCATCAACATGCCACCGAAGAAGAAGACTTCGGCGGCAGCCGCTCCATCCACGTCACTTCCGCCACCGTTGGAGCAAACGAGTGGTGGGATGGACGCCGGCGGAAGAAAGGACGTCGACGAGGAAGCTCATGATGCCGCCAGGTCCAAGAACAAGGCTGCACAAACCTCGGCGACTGTACATGTTCCACGCCACTCTCAGGAGGCGCAAGATCAACAGCGTCATGGCTCTAGCAGTGCCATACGCATGATAGCCCAAGACCAAGCTGGTGGATCTCAGGGCGCTCAAGACTAGCATGCACGCCAGCGTGCTGGCACGAGCGGAGCACGGTCGCCTGGACGGGATACTGCTCCTTCTAACATAGTTAGAAGTTCGAGCACGTCCCGCTCCTCGCGCCGTCCGCCACTGCTACCCACCACTCCAGCAGAAGCTTTGGCACGAGCTCAACTTCTCCTAGATTACCCTCCGACGTCGGACAAGATCGACGAATGGAGAGCCACCATTCAGAGCCTCATCGGCTACGCCAACGGCGACGCTCCACGGCGGCCGAGCGTGTCGCCGCCGCGGCAGGGCCGCCGGACGCGAGCCGGTGGCGACGAAACGGGAGGAGGTGCAACTACCATGCAATCACCGCCCCGAAGGCCAAGATCGCCGACTCGCCGGATCCACCTCGACAGTGACTCCACTGCATCGTCGGATCCACGAGCTCGTCGTGATCAGCGCCAAGTTCTTCATGATCGACAACAAGAAGACGCTCGAACCCGCATCGAGCGCCGAAGAGAAGCGCGACGTCAATCCGACAAGCGCGTTGGGCCCTCTGTTGACATGCATGCGCCAGGGGAACCAGGCGATCTGCCGTACGCGGTAGGTTGTCCTGCGTTCACTCGTGAGCTGCGGCAAGTCCAGTGGCCCAGTACAAAGAACTTCAACCCAGACGTACCGGAGAAGTACGACGGCAAGACACATCCGTCAGAGTTCCTCAGCATCTACACCATTGCGGTGCAAGCTGCCGGGGGACGAGATGACAAGATCCTTGCCAACTACTTCCCGCTGGTGCTCAAGCCCAATGTCAGATCCTGGCTCATGCACTTGTCGGACAACTCCATATCCTCTTGGGCTGATCTGTGCCATTAGTTTGTCGGCGCCTTTACAGGCGGACACAAGCCTCATGGCCAGGAGAGTGATCTTCATCTGCTCGCCTAGAAGGAAGGAGAGCCCCTGCGCAAGTACATTCAGAGATTCAGTAGTGTGCAGCACAACATCCCAGACGTCCACCCTGCCGCGGTGATCAGCGCGTTCCATCAGAACGTGCGGAACCGCAGGATGCGGGAGGAAATGGCGATGTGCAAGATCAGGGACGTCAGTGAGTTATATGCATTGGCCGACAAGTGTGCGCGTGCTGAGGAAGGGAGGAGACTCCCCGGAGAAAATATAGGAGCGGGAGGATCTGAGAGTGAAGATGCTGCCCCGACAAGGAAAAACCGGCGGCGGAACAACAGAAGGAGGAAAGGCAAAGAAGTGCTAGCTGTCGAGCAGTCCGGCAACGGTGGTAGCGCCAAGGAAGCCAAAGCTGGTGACTCCGGCAAGGAGGTTGCCGCGGAGGTGGCGGTCACCGACAAGCAGGACGGCACCAACAAGCAGTATTGCAAGATTCACCGCACCAAGGGCCATGATCTTCAGAACTGTAAGAGGGTCGAGCAGCTTGTTGAGCAACAGAAAGCTGAATACGAGCGGCGCGACAAGGAGAAGGCCCAGGAAGGACCTGGTGGGTCCGGCAAGAAACGTCCCGGCCGAGGAGGACGCCGCGGCAAGGCTAAGCAGCGGCAAGGAGACAGACCTCCTCGCGGCCGCGACAAGGATGAAGATGACAGCGACGATGAAGATATGGATGATGAGGAGACTGATGAGCAGGAGTTCTAGAAAGCCATAGAGGTCATGTGCGTTGACGGTGGTGCTTCTCTGCATGCCTCGCACCGCCAGCTCAAGCAGCGGGTGCGGGAAGTTAATGCAGCAGAACCACCCATCGAGTCACGCAAGCCTCTGAAATGGTCCGGCACGCCTATCATCTTTGATATTGAGGACCACCCGGATCGCATAACTGCGGTCGGGTGCTTGCCGATGTTGGTTTCACCAACAATCCGCAACCTTGAGTCCGGCAAGAGCTCTGATGCCTACTCCGGCAAGCGCACCTCTTCGGAGTGCTGCGCTACCGTCGAGGACGCACCATCGAGCTCCACCGGCAAGTGTAAGAAGGCAATGGCAGCTCCACCTGAGACTAAGAAGGTGTCCGCCAAGGAGGATGGCACTGGTGGTACCTTCACCATCAGCGCCACTCTTGACCCCAAATAGGAAAGCGCGCTCGGTGCTTTCCTGCGGGCGAATGTCGACGTGTTTGCGTGGCAACCGTCTGATATCCCCGGTGTTTCCAGGAAAGTGATTGAGCACCACCTTGCTGTCTGTCCTCATGCGCGGCCCGTCAAGCAGAGAGTCAGGAAGCAGGCAGTAGAGCGCCAAGAATTCATCACAGAAGAAATCAAGAAGTTGGAAGCAGCAGGCCTTGTCAGAGGAGTGCTCCATCCCACGTGGTTGGCCAATCCTGTTGTCGTGCGCAAGGCTAACGGGAAATGGAGGCTTTGTATTGACTTCACTGATGTTAATAAAGCTTGTCCCAAAGACCCATTTCCCTTGCTGCGTATTGACCAGATTGTTGACTCCACAGCCGGATGTGATTTGCTTTCATTTCTTGATGCATACTCAGGATACCATCAGATCTTCATGGCAGAAGAAGATGAAGAGAAAACCGCATTTATCACCCCGTGTGGCACGTACTGCTTCGTACGCATGCCTTTCGGTTTGAAGAATGCTGGTTCAACATTCGCAAGGGTAGTCCACCATGCTTTTGAGCTGCAAATGCACAGAAATGTGGAAGCTTACATGGATGATATAGTGGTCAAGAGCAAGAACAAGGCGACCCTGATTCAAGATTTAGACGAAACATTTGCAAACCTGCGCAAGATCAACCTCAAGCTTAACCCCGAGAAGTGCGTGTTTGGAGTCCCTTCCGGCAAGCTTCTCGGGTTCTTCGTGTCTCAGCGGGGAATTGAAGCCAATCCCGACAAGATCAAAGCCATCGAGCAGATCGAAGCACCAAAGCGCTTCAAGGATGTACGAAGGCTTGCCGGTTGCGTGGCTGCTCTCAGCAGGTTTATCTCTAGATCTGCCGAGCGCGCCCTGCCATTTTTCAAAATTTTGAAAAAGGCAGGTCCAATGAAATGGACTCCGGAAGCGGAGGCTGCGCTGCAGGACTTGAAGAGATACCTGTCCTCCACTCCGACGCTTGTCGCACCTAAGCCGCAAGAGAAGTTGCTGCTGTATATAGCGGCAACCAATCAAGTGGTTAGTGCTGCGTTAGTGGCGGAGAGGGAGGCGGATGATGAGCCAGCAACCATGGCAGATCCATCCAGCGACAAGCAGGGGGCTTCGTCGACAAGCTCTGGTCCCGACAAACATGGGTTTGCGCAGGAACATGATAAGATGCCAAGGAGAATGGTGCAGCGCCCAGTTTACTTTGTCAGTTCTCTTCTGCAGGGAGCTAGATCAAGGTACTCTGGTGTGCAGAAGTTGCTTTTCGGCCTCCTCATGGCCTCGAGAAAGCTGCGCCATTACTTCCAAGCACATGAGATCACAGTCGTCACTCGCTTTCCGCTGAAGAGGATACTGCAAAATCCAGAAGCAACGGGCAGGATTGTCGAGTGGGCGCTAGAACTGTCAAGCTTTGGCCTCAAGTTTGAGAGCACTTCAACTATCCAAAGCAGAGCATTGGCAGAGTTCATAGCAGAGTGGACGCCAACCCCAGATGAAGAAATTTCAGAAACGAGCATCCCTGTTAAAGAGGCAAACAAAGAGTGGCTGATGTACTTTGATGGTGCCTTCTCGCTGCAAGGCGCCGGCGCAGGCGTGCTGCTTGTCGCACCCACCGGAGAGCACCTCAAGTACGTAGTCCAGATGCACTTTCCCAAAGAGCAAGCAACCAACAATACTGCAGAGTATGAATGATTGCTTGCCGGTCTCAGAATCGCAGCAGACCTTGGGATCAAGAAGCTCATTGTCAGGGGTGACTCACAGCTTGTCGTCCGACAAGTGAACAAGAACTACCAGAGTCCTTTGATGGAAGCATATGTCGATGAAGTGAGGAAGCTAGAAGAGCACTTTGACGGCCTACAAATGGAGCATATCCCAAGAGCTCAGAATGATATTGCTGATGGCCTGTCAAAGTGTGCCGCACTAAAGTTACCTGTGGAACCAGGGATCTTTGTGCTTAAGTTGACTCAACCATCCGTAACACCATCAACTGGACAAAGCAAGAAGAGGAAGTTGGTTTCTGGTGACTACTTTCCAGCAGAGCTCCCCGAAGCCGCCGCCAAGAAAGTCCCCAAGATCAACACCAAGGAAGTTGAGGGGCAGTCTGCTCCGGCAAGCCTTATGGTTTGTTCCGTTGAAGCAGATGCTCCCGACAAGTTTTGCTCCGGCAAGCTTGCCGGGGAACATCAAGCTCCGGCAGGACCACAAGTCCTTGCCGTGGAAGCGGATGTTCCCGCAGCAGCAGATGCGCCTTTAGTCCTTGTTGTCGAGCCACAAGCTCCAGCATGGGCACAGCAGATTGTCCACTTCCTTCAGACAGGAGAACTTCCCGGAGAACAAGAAGAAGCGGAAAGAGTAGCCCGACAGTCAAGTATGTACCAGTTTGTCGATAGCATACTGTACAGAAGAAGACTCAACGGTGTGAAATTGAAGTGTATTCGCCGGGAAGATGGACAAAAGCTGTTGGCGGAGATACATGGAGGCATATGTGGCCACCACATTGGCGCAAGAGCACTTGCCGGCAAAGCTTTCCGGCAAGGTTTCTTTTGGCCGACAGCCCTCCGGGATGCAACTGCACAAGTAACCAAGTGTGAAGCGTGCCAGTTCCACTCCAAACAGATACACCAGCCAGCTCAAGCTCTCCAGACAATCCCTTTATCCTGGCCATTTTCGGTCTGGGGGATCGATATCCTCGGCCCTTTCCCCCGAGCTGTTGGGGGCTTTGAGTACTTGTACGTCGCAATCGAAAAGTTCACAAAGTGGCCGGAAGTGCAGCCAGTGAGGAAGGTGACAGCACAGTCAGCAGTCAAGTTCTTCAGGTCAATTGTTTGCCGTTTCGGGGTCCCTAACAGGATCATCACCGACAACGGCACGCAATTCACGAGCCGCACCTTCATGCAGTACGTCCAAGACCTTGGCGCCAAGGTCTACTTCGCTTCTGTTGCTCATCCAAGAAGCAACGGTCATGCAGAGAGGGAAAATGTTGAAGTGCTGCGCGGGCTCAAGACCAGAACTTTCGACAGGCTGCACAGGTGCGGAAGGAACTGGATCGAGGAGCTGCCGGTGGTTCTTTGGTCGATCAGAACGACGCCAAATCGAGCCACTGGCCAGACACCTTTCGCTCTAGTCTATGGAGCAGAGGCAGTTCTCCCCACGGAACTCGTATACGGATCACCTAGAGTGCTCGCTTATGATGAGCTTGAGCAAGAACAGCTGCGGCAAGACGACGCGCTGCTCCTTGAGGAAGATCGTCTTCAGGCTGCTGTACGAGCTGCTCGATACCAGCAAGCTTTGCGCCGCTATCATAGCCGTAAAGTTAAAGCCAGAAACTTCAAGGAAGGCGACCTTGTTCTTCGGCGCGTTCAGTCCGCCAAGAATTCCAACAATTTGACGCCGAAGTGGGAAGCCCCTTATCGGGTGAGACGAGTCACAAGGCCTGGCGCTGTCCGCCTTGAGACCGAACATGGCATTCCGGTGAGCAACTCCTGGAACATAGAACATCTTCGTAAGTTTTTCCCATAAGGCGCGGTTGCCGGAACCCGTTCCGGCAACCACCTTTTGTACAAGTCTTGCCGCTGTTGCATGTAATCCTTTGTACAAAGCTGGGCGCAGATCCCGTGCATAAGTAAAACCCCATGTGCTCCGCACAGCTTGTCCATTTCATGCGTTAGTTCCTTTCTTGCATGCGATTATCTGACACTTTGTGCAGCACCTACATCCGGTAAGCAGTAACGAGCCGAAGAGCTCCATATTATTATTTTCTCTTCTTTCTTTTTATTTTAAAGGAAAAGAAGGTTCTCTTGCACACAAGTTTGCCGGGGGGAAGGAGAAGATTGTGGTATGGGCCAGGCGTCGTTCAAGCAAAGACTTGCCTTACCGGGAAGCAAATGACAGAAAAGCTAAGTTGCCAAAGTTTGAGCAATCACTTTTTTAAATTTTTTGAGTTATCTTCCTCGAACGACCTTGCTTTGTATGGAAAACCTGTGCGCGGAGGAACCAACTCGTGGCTAGTTGCACCCTTACTTTGTTTCGAGTCCACTCAACAGCTTAAGCGTGATGCATCTAGTCGCGACAAGGTTTCTTGTCGGAAGCAGCGCCGCCAGCAGGCTGCTGAAGTTCCGCACTCAGCGCTCGCGGCTCGGGCGCCTGCGCCGACAAGTTCCCTAGAAGCGTAGGGTAATAATATACAAAGGAAGGAATCTAGTAAAGGAAATAACATTGCAATTGATAACAGAAATAAAGTTATATTACAAGATAACTTGTCGCAGCTCTAACAGACTGTTTTCATAACATGATTAGCAGCGACAAGGGAAAAGAAGAAATGGGCGGCCTAATCTACGCGTCCGCCCTCGACTCTCTTGATCTCGCTCACCTTGTCCACAATGGGTGCGACAAGGGCCTTGAGTGCATCCAGATCGGCGTCAGGCGGCAAGGACCTGAGGACGTTGGTGAAGCTGAGGCCTGGATTGCGGAAGGCTACCTTCATCAGCACCTTCTGGAGAACCCCGGCGCAGATTTTGCGCGACTCGTCGGCCAGCTGCTTCGGGATCCTCTCCCGGAGCCGCTGGAGTGCCGTCGCCACGCCCTTGAAGAATAGGCTGAGCTTGGCGCTGGGTTGAAGACTCTCGTCGGAAGGATACCCAAAGTCCTCCATCCCCAGCTGCGCCAGCTCCTCGTTGATGATTGCGGCAATGTTCACCAGACCCTCGGTCCAGTGCCCCACTGTGTCTCTGAACGAGTTCTGGGTAACTTCAATGCTCTCCAGCAGCGCCGCGTCGGCCTTGACCTTCTCCGACAAGGTCTTCTCCCGCTCCTTGGCGGCCTCCAGCGTCTGCGTCAGCGTGGCCAGTTTCAGCTCCAGGTCTGCTTTGGAATCCTTGGTGGCGCTGAGCTCCTTGCCCCTCTCAGCGAGAAGGCCTTGCAGCTCATCGTGGGCGGCAGCATCCTTCTCACGCTCACGCTTGAGCGCGGCAAGCTCCTCGCCGCTCTTCCCAATATCGGCCTCCAGCTGCGCCACCTTCTCCTCTAGCTCTTTCTTGGCGGCCTCTGCAGTTGTCGCGGCGTCCTTTGCCTCCTTGAGCGCCCCGCCAAGTTCTTGCTCACGCTCGGCAAGCTCTTCCTCGTAGCTGTCGAGGTTGGCCTTCCGCTGCACTAGTTCACCTTCCCGCGCGGACTGCTTCTCGGCAGCCAGCCTTTGTTCCTCCTCAGCCTCGGCCTTCTCGAGAAGAAAGGCCGTGCGCTCCTCGTCGAGTCACTCCCGCTCCTGCGCCAGGGACCGGAGAGCTTCTTGATTTTGGCCCCGGAGCTCCTCCGCGCGCTTTTCCATGTCAACTCCCGCCTTCGCGACAAGCGCTTCCCGGGAAGCCAGCTTGGCTTGTCGGGTGCGGTAGAGTGACAGCAGCTTCCGCAGCAGCTGCTCCTCCCCAGGCTCGCCGCTGCTGCTGCCGGGCACGTCAACCAATGACAGTCCAGCAGAGGCGAGCACCTCCCCGTCAAAAGTCTCCCCCTCGACCGGCGCCCTAGAGCTCGACGCCCAGGGTAGCTTGATGAAGATATTGTCACCGGCCTTCAAGTAGGCGCCGGGCTGGGGCTCCTCTGAGCCCGGCTCCGCAGAAGCGGCAGAGGTTTCGGCGGTCGACGCAGCGCCCGGCGCTCCTGCAGCCTCAGGGTCGTCAGTGCGATCGCCCGACCCCTCGGCGGCTTCCACAGCAGCAGCCCCGGCGGCCTCTTCACCGGCGGTCTCATCAGCACCGGCACCTTCCTCGCCGGCGCCCTCTGTCTCCATTGTCTCAGCCGTAGATGGGTCTGAAAAACGAAGAAGGGAGGAAAATCAATCAAAAATCCAAGAAAGGAAAAACGGAAGAAGCAGAACCCAAGGGAAAGTTTCTGGGCAAGTGGATTACCTGCGCCAAGATCTTCAGTTGCGGCCTCGGTCACCGCAGGATCGGCAGTGCCGTCCCTTGCCGGAGAGTCCCCCCTTGCCGGAGAGCGCTCCCTTGCCGGGGACTCCTCCCGTGGCGGCGCAGTCGAAGCAGGTGGCACTTTGGGACTGGCCTTCGGGCGCTCCTGATGAGGCTGCTCTACTCCTGCACAAGTCAACAAGCAAGATATCAACAAAGGAAAAAGCACTCAAGCGCGCCCGGCAGCAGAAGGCTAAACTATGAACTTACGCTGGGGGCTGCGCTGGGGGTTGCTCTGAGGGGTAATTGCCGGGTCCGTCAAGGTGGTCTCGGGCCCACCTCCTGCTGACACGATGGGGTCATCCTCGATGACGATCACCGCGGCCTTGGCCCTCTTTGCCGCTCTCTGGGCCAGTGTTCTGAAAAGAAAGGAGTCTAGATTGGAGCAAGTCAGATACAAGATATAAACAGCAAGATTGAAGGATTATAAGAGCACCAAAGAAACTCACTCTTCTTCCTCCTCGTCTGTGCTGAGCGCGGAAAGATCGAAGTCCGGCCCTCCTCCGGTGCGGCGAGGTGGAGGAGTAGGATCCCTTGCCCGCTTGGCGGGGGCAGTGGCAGTGGCCCGGGAAGATCCCGCTCCAGTTGCCGCTGTTGCGTGAGGCGCTCCCGCGGCAACATTGCTTGCTGCAGTAGAGCGCGTCGCGCGGCTCGGTGGCTGTGGAGCCGGCTGCCGCCCCGCTGCGTCCCCGGCCCTGCGAAGGCGCCTCCTTGGCAGGGCCGGGGGCTCCGCCTGCGGCAAGTTCTCTGAAGGCTCAGCCTCCTCCTCGCCGGCCTCGCTCGGCTCGGCTTCGGAACCGGCAGGCTCCTCCTCGCCCATGAACTCCACGCGTTCGACAAGGTTTGCTGCCTCTGCAGCCTCCGCCTCCTCCACAGTAAACCCAAACTCACCCGCAGCAGTTGCGACCGCAGCCTCTTCCGCCCTAGTAGCGATGAGCTGCAGCTCCTCGTCGGTGGTGTCACGGGTGAGGCTCTTTTGCTCGTCAGCACGGACCGGCACTTCCTCCAAGGTGTCGAAGAACGCTTGCACAACGTCATCCGCAGGCTCTTGCCAAGTTGGGACGATGCCGTGTGAATCGCACAACGGCATCATGGTGCGGATCCGGTCAAGCGAAGAGTTATTGCACAAAGGAACTACGCCCCTCGGCAGTGTGAATGAGTGCTGGGGGTCGTGTTTGAATAATTCCAAGAGCATTGCGTCCAACTCCAAGACGGTGAAGTTGTAGTTGAGGCCTGGCCGCAGCCTCATGATGTCCGCTGAATTCTTGAATTCCCAAGCGGGCCTCCCCCTCTCCTACAGGGGGGCAATGTGGCGGCGGAGGAAATCTGCCCCGACAGCACCTACGATGAGCCCGGCAAGCCTGAGGCGAAGAATCCTAGTGATGGCGATCTTCAGCCTCTCGTCTTCCGGGGCCACGTTGCTCCAGTCATTGCCGCGCACTATTGGAGTTTGGCGCACGGCGGTGAAGGGCTGCGGATTCTCCTCAACGATCCAGCACCACTCCGCTCTCCACTCCTCCCACTTGCTGCGGAGCTCACCCTCCAAGTACGCCTCTTTCTTGCCGACTCTCGAGACCCAGGCAATCCCTCCGGCAAGCGGCTCTCCTCTCTCTACCCGAGGTATGAAGAAGTGGCGAAAAAGGGCAACACTAGGGTGGACTCCGACAAAGTTTTCACACAAGTGTGTGAAAACTGCTATGGTCAGGACAACATTGGGGGTGAAGTCAAGGAGGCGGAAGCCATATGTGTTCATAATATCACAGAAGAACTCCGAGAAGGGCGGGCAGAGCCCGCAATAGAAGAATAGCGGGAAGAACGGGTACCCATTTGGAGCCAACTCCGAGGCAACGGCCGGGAGTACCCTCGTGCGTGGATGCGCACGCGTCTCCGTCGCCCAAAAGAGGTAGAAGTACTCCCTCAGCTCCTGCACGCCGAGCTGGGGGGTGAAGATCGCTCGCTCCTTCCGCAGCGCCGCGAGCCGCTGCGCCTCGGCCGACTTCACACCCTTTCCCTTGTCGGCTTTCGGGGCCATGGCGGAGGTGGTGGGGAAGGTCGACGGCGTGGTGATGCTGGTAGCAATGGGGGGCGGAGCGCTGCTCTCTCGGCTACGAGAAGAGGGGGAGCGGCGGAGTTTGTGAAGAAGGAGTAGCAGCAACCAGCGAGGGGGAACGAACTGCCTCTGTTTCCTCTGCTTATAAAGAGGGACGGGGCGGACGTTTCGGCCTTCCAAATAAACAACCACCCACGATCTCTCCCACGATGCCGTATTCAACGCGTCCGTTATGGGAGAGCGCGGTGGATACGGAGCAAGATTTGGCGTGGCCCAACCCGCGTGTGCCCGTGCCCTGTCTTGGGCCTGGCCCAACAGCGCTCGGCACCATGTCTGGCCCAGGCCCGGGGGCTCCTGTCGGTGTACTAGAATAGGGGTACCCTAGTACCCCTAACTTGTGCACGGGCAGTTGCAGCACCCCGCGGCAAAGGCTTGCCGGGCGAACGCCAAGATCCCCCAAGGTTCCCTTGGAGCCATCCAAGAACAAAGTATTTAAGCTAAGAAGACAAGACCCCAGCAAGAGGAGCTTGCCAGGAAGGCCAACCAAGGCGCTCCAAGGAACTTGCCACGACGCGCCACGCGCTCCGGCAAGGCAACAAGGCCCCGGCAAGAGGAGCTTGCCGGGAAGACTAAATAAGGTACCCCGAGGCCCGGTGAGCGACGAGCTTCTGGACCCGGCGAGATAATAACAGCGGCAAGGCGCTTGCCGCGGCAGGCGGCCACTCTGCGCCCACGCTCCAGCGCATCCACCAACGTGTCGCTCTGGGGGCCTCTCCGGGCACGCGTGGCGGGAGGCTGTGCAGCCAGCGGTGCGCAGTGGCATGCGAAGCTGACAAGATCGCCATCGTGGCGAACGGTGGCGCCCCTAACGGTCCTTTCCTGCACTGTTCGGGCGACTCAGACGGGCATTTAATGCCCTTGTCCCCTACCGTCAGGGTTAGGTAGGGTGCACTGTACAAGCAACTGTATCAACTACCTCGCTTTTTACGTTTTTACCCTCCTCTGCGTTGCCACCTGCCGGTGACCCCTTTAGCGTATAAAAGGAGGCCCATGCGCAACGTAGAGTGGGTTGGGGACAGTTTGCTTCGATTCATTCGTAGCCCAGAAAACATCACACTCTCTCTCGCTCGAGAGCAAGAACACCAGATAATACAACCAGACAAGCAGCAGTAGGAGTGTTATCTCTCCGGAGAGCTCCGAAGCTGGGTAAACTGCTCGTGTGCCTCGCCTCGATCTGCTGTTCGTGCGACCTCCGCCCCCCGCCGAACCGAAAGGGGCCCGGTCCGCCAGCCCCATAGGTGTTCATGGATCAGTTTCCCCGACAGCGATCGATGGTTTGCTGAACATTTTCATTGTCAAGTCTTTTGAGGCGGTTGAAGAGATTTCGAAGAACGTCAACTCGAGAGTCACGCTGTGTTGAGAGTCCCTCATTGACCTTGGATAGCCTGTCCCAGATAAGCTTTGTTGTCTCCAAAGCACTCACTCTGCCATACCGCCCTTTGCTCAGATGTCCACATATGATATTCTTCGCTTGACAGTCGAGTTGCTTGAATCTCTTCACATCAGCAGCATTGATGGTGGGAGTGACAGAGGGAACACCATTCTCCACAACATACGAGAGATCGTTATCAATTGCCTCAAGATGCATGCGCATCTTATTCTTCCAGTAGGGGTAGTCCATCCCATCGAAGGTAGACACCCAGCAGAAATCTTGATCATACATGCGGTCGACATAACTAAAACTCTAGGTGGTTAAACCAAAATCACACAGAACAAGGGAGTACCTTTCTCTGATACCAATTAAAAGTGCATTATATCGACTAGCAGGGGGTGAATAGGTGATTTTTATGAATTCTTCACTGAGAAATTTTAGGGTGAGGAAATTCCCGAGTGACGAACTACTTGCAGCTGAATAAGTACTCAGAAGTAAACATAAAAGTGCATGAGCATGGTCTTCATGATGAAATGAAAACAAGCACAGAGTACAGAAAGCGTAAACACAGGATAAGACAAACAGGCTGAAAAAATTGAACTGAGGACATAGAGAAAGTCTCCATTCAAAGTCTTCAAACAGATATGAACAAGCACACAACACAGAAAGGAGGAAATGGAAGGGTTGAGGAAATGGAACCAGGTAGCTTGGTGAAGACAATGATTTGGTAGACCAGTTCCAACTGCCGTGACAGTTGTACGTCTGGTTAGGGCGGCTAGGTATTTAAACCTGAGGACACACAGTCCCGGACACCCAGTCCTGAACATGCAGCTCAGGACAATTAGTCCTTGCCTTATTCCCCTTGAGCTAAGGTCACACAGACCCCGCCCAATCACTCGTGGTAAGTCTTCAGGTGACTTCCAAACCTTCATAGACTCAGTAACTCGGCGATCCACAATTTCCTCTTGGATGCTCTAGACCATGACGCCTAACCGTCTGGAAGATGCACGGTCTTCAAAGGTAATAGGCGTCGGATCCACGCAGGATCAATCTCTTTAGTGATGCTCAATCACTTTGGGTTTGTAGGTGTTTGGGTTTGGGTTTTCCTCACTTGATGATTTTCACTCAAAGTCCTCGGAGGGTGGGATGCTCTCAAATGACAAGTGTCAGTTTCTCTTGGAGCAGCCAACCAGCTAGTGGTTGTAGGGGTGGCTATTTATAGCCTAGGTAGCAGCCCGACATGACAAGACATAAATGCCCTTCAATGACATGACCGTTAGGTGGGTAGATATTTTGGGATAGCTGGCGCATAGCACAACAACGGTCGGAATTTTGAGTATCAAATTCCTCAGGGCTATCATGTTCCTCACGGTGTAGGAAATCCACACTAGCGAATTCCTAAGTCCTCAGTCAGAACAAATTCCTTAGAGACTAGAAGAACTTCGTCTCTGTCACTGAAGAATATGACTGAATTGTATGAGATTTCCAATGGCTTCACTCGAAGGGATTGGTAGGTGTAGGATTTTGAGTTGAGCATCACATGGAAATTTTCCTTAGTATTTCCTCGACCTCCTTTAACAGTACGGTGTTTCCTATGACTCAAGAAAGAGAAAATGAAACTACGAAAACAAAAGTCTTCACGCTCCATGTTCCTTGAATGAATACCAAGTCTTCAAGTTCACACCAATTTCTTCACTTTCAAAGTCTTCAGAAAGTCTTCAGAAATCCAAAGTCTTCAGTCAAAGAACTTCATTTTTAGGGGTCAACTTTCACTGTAAATATCGAACTCCTCATAGACTTATAGACCTGTGTAAACTCACAAACGCATCAGTCCCTTAATCTATAATTCTTGAATACACCAAAATCACTAAGGGGCACTAGATGCACTTACAAGAATTGCCGCCCATGACATTCTCACGTAATAATGAGTGGGGTTGCACATGCGCCGGAGTCCCCGAAGAGCCACCCTCGGGCCTTGGGGGCTCCCTCCCACGCCTAGTGGCAGCACTTAGCTCCGCTCTGGTGAGAAGATGTCGAAGACTAGACTAGGTGTCGGACGCGGCTTTTCATTTGCTTTCCGTAGTTGGCTCGCCTTCTCTTAATCGAAGTTTGCTTCCGGTGACCCTTGTTGATTTGGTTTCGTCGCCTTTTGCCACCTTTTCTGAATCTAGTTCGCTTGTGCTCTCTCTCTCTCTCTCTCGCATACCTCTCGACGGGGCTAGGCCGGTGCCTTTGTGAGGGTTTCTTCTTCCTGAGTTGGTCCTTCTCTCTGCCTTCGGTCTTCCTTCTCACGAGGCACCCTTGTTCGAGCCCGCCACCGGCACATCTCTCCTAATCCGTGCCCCTCGGGTACCGCGATATGAAGCGTTGGGTCAAGGCTCGGGTGAACGATGAGTCTCCTAGCGAGCTTCCTAACAAGTTTTTGGCAGTTCCTGAGCAACCACTAAGCCAAGACGGGCACGGGGAGACAAATGCCTCGTGAAGAAGAGGCTGCCCCGAACGCGCCAGGCTAAGATATCTCCGCACGAAATAACGACATAGCATAGAAATAACAAGCATAGCGTAATGACTGAGGAATCACAGTTTGATGCACGCCCCTCCGGGCCCATACTGGTTTCATTTTGATGCAGGAAAGAAAAGAGGAACAAAACAGAAGTGGCTTTGCAAAGAACCATGGGGGCAGGCCTCCAGCGACGTCCCGAGCTCAGCCGAACCCCTTCTCGTGCTTCATGAAGGCATGGCGATGAGATGACCCGCTACCACCTTCGAAGCGGGCGCGGCGGCGGGGCGGCTGGTCGTAGTCGCCACTGCTGGAGCTTTCGCCAAGAGGAGAGCCACTGTAGCTGCATGAGGCGCGGCCGGTGGGCTCACCCTCATCGCGGCCATCGCCGAGGCCGAGCACATCTTCGCCGTCATTCGTCTCGGGGCAGCACCCGGTGCGGCGACCGTCTTCCCCAAACGCCCTCACATTGAGGGTCGCATCACCATCATACCTGAAGTGGAGGGTGCACCGCTTGCCCAGGCCGCGCACGCGGGTGAACGTCTGCCAACCGCGAGCTAGAGCAATGTTGCCCATGGTGGAGACTTCAACCGCGACCCAGGAGGCCCTGCTGCAGCAACCGTTCGCCTGCAGCCAGAGCCTGCCTGGACAAGGGGCCAGCAGTTCGTTGACGAAGAAGCACGGAAGCTGGAGCCAGTTGCTGGCCGGATCCACCGACCAGACAACGAACTCCGGCAGCACCTCTACCGAGTGGAAGCGTGGACGTGGAGGCCGTGCAACCATGGCACGTCTCCCCTCATCGACGGGGCTACCATGACTGGATCGACCGCCGCCACGCGCAGCGGCACCACCCCGGGAGCAGGGGGCCACGGCAGGAGTCATGGTGTGCTTGCGGGGGCGGCCACGTTCCGGTTTAGGCTCCGGGGAGCCAGGCCCTTCGCGAGGGGCCTTCTTTTCTCCGTGGCGGAGAACCTCTTCGATGGCGCCATTGGATTTGGTGGTGGGGCAGAGGAAGAAGAAGCGAGCGAAATGGGAAGAGATGTGCGACAGGGGCCCTGCCCCCTCCCCGTTTATAGCAGGAGAAGGCCAACCAGCACCCCCATGATCACAGGTAATGATGGCTTTCCTTGCATGTCATAGGGACTTGTCAAGACGGGCAGTTGCCGAGGCAGCATGGGGAAGCGGAGACGCCCACGTCCAATCAACCGGCATGCGTCAATCGAGGCCGTAGGCGTTGGGGGCGCGCAGCGCTTCACGCATGACCCTTTGGCTTCGTCACAAGCCAAGCCTGAGCGTGCCTTGGGCCTGGGGGCTACTGTCGGCGTCCTAGGAACGGGGGCCCCAGACTTGCCTGCCTGCGGCCCATGGCGTGGCTGGGTTGGCAGGTCTGTACGGCCCATCTTCATCGACAAGGTATTCAAGACCCTCATGAGATGGGCGATGCAAGACCTCTGTAACACCCCGGATGTAATTTACCTTATTTGTATTCCGACTCTTGCCGTTTCCGGCACTAAGTTATGATATTTCCTCGTTGTCGGGTTTTTTTGCCTTCGTGTGTTTTGTCTTTGTCATGCATCTCATATCATGTTATCATGTGCATTGCATTTGCATATGTGTCCGTCTCATGCATCCGAGCTTTTTCCCCGTTGTCCATTTTGCATTCCGGCACTCCTATGTCCTCCGGTGTCCCTTTCTACCTCTTTCCGTGTGTGGGCGTTGAACCTTTCTGGATTGGACCGAGACTTGTCATGTGGCCTTGGTTTACTACTAGTAGACCGCCTATCAAGTTTCGTACCATTTGGACTTCGTTTGATACTCCAACGGTTAACCGAGGGACCGAAAAGGCCTCGTGTGTGTTGCAGCCCAACACCCCCCCAAAGTGGGCCAAAACCCACCAAAACCGCTCCCATCGTCTAGAGCGTTCGATCACGATCGCGTGGCCAAAAACTGTGCTCAACTTGGAGCCTCCTAGCTCCTCCTACCTATAAAAGGCATCCCCTCTCGAAATCCCGGATCCCCTCCTTCCAAACCCTAGAAAGATTCCTCTCTGCACGCGGACACGTCCGCCTGCGCCGGATAAGACCGCCGCCGCCAACCAGGGCGTGCAACATGGCGCCCACAGCCCCACTTTGCCGCCTCGTCCGCGCCGGCCCGCCCGGCCCGGCACCGGCTCTCCTGGCCCGGCACCGGCCCTCCCCGCACCCTGCCCGGGCCGCGTCCCTCTCGCTGAGCGCCGCCTGCCTCCTCTCGCCGCCCCGCC
>NC_041390.1:345914285-346040162 GCF_002162155.2 Triticum dicoccoides | reverse complement strand
GCCGCGCCGCCCGGCCGCAGCGACCACCGGCCCTCCACCGCGGCGCCGCCTCGCCGTCCTCCTCTCGGCCGGCAAGTCCTCGGCGACCTCCCCTCACTCCGGCGAACTCGAGCGACTCCGGCGGCTACAGTAACTGCTACAGTACCGCCAGATCTGAAAAAAACCCTAGATCCGGTTGACTTTTCCCTCTTCTTCCAGTAATTTTATGCATACTTTGGCATGGCATAACTCTGCATCCGTAGCTCCGTTTCATGCGTGTAGCATTCCAAAATGTTCCTCTCGACGAGTACATCATTTCATCTCATTGCATAATTTTCATTTGAGCTCATCTTGATGCCGGAAATGCTGTTGGAAGAGGGCTATGTGATGATTATTTCAGATCTGTTTCAGCAAATGGCCTTTTGTCATTTTTGCCATGATTAATGTGTGCATACTATGATCCTAAACTCTACATGTGTTTTGTTATATGCCATGCCATCTTTACAGGGGTGTATGCCATGTATTTTTGTGATCTTCATGGTGACTAGCACAAGCATGCAAAGTAGCTTACTCAATGATGCTGATTTCAGGGACTTAGAATTTCACTAAGTCCTTGCCCTGTCATTGTTTTTATGCCATATGTTCATGTTGTTTCCTAGTGATCCGTGCCTCTTTTGAGGATGATCAGTAAGGATGTTTTGTTAATATTGTGGTGCTCTATCCATCCATGTATTTGTTTGCAATTATGGAGCACCCTAGCTTGAGTCAATCGAGCTCTACTTTTGCTATAAAATGTTCCTGGCAGATTGTTAACATGTTTAGCGATTTTGCCGAGGATGTTGTTATTGATCCGTGCATGCTATGTTCTTGTTCTTGCCATGTCTAGCTTCTATGCCATGTCTATTTGCTGCGTGTATGCTTAGCTTGTCATGCAATTCCTCATAGTGAGTGCATCGAGCTCGTAAACATGCCTACTTGTTAACTGTTTTGCATGCTCCAGTTTTTCACCAAGTCTGAATCTGTTTATGTTTTTGCTATGTTCACATGCTTGCAATTGTATTTTCTGATCCCTTTTAGCTCATGGTCACTAAGGGACTTTTGTTATATGCTTAGAGTAGCTTCATGCCATGCCTTGCTTTGCCATGATATATTCCTTTAGCATGTAGTCTGAAACCTGTTATCATTTGCACTTTTTCCATGCTTGTTTGAACCTGTTAATGAGTGATTTAGCCGTAGCTCAGTGTTCATATTTTGTCAAGAATCATGAGTGGCTCCCTGCCATGTATTTTGTTGTCATGTTGGAGTGTTGTAGCATGTTGTTCTTGATGCATTTAGAAGGCTACTTGCTGATTATCGCAGACCGGTGCCATATTTGTTTTGCTTGCCATTTCCAAACCGTGCATCCGATTCCGCTGATCCTTATATCGATTTCGACCAAAATCAACTCATCTTTCCAGTGGCACTTTTGGATTTCCATGTTGAGCCCAGGTTCATTCATTCTTTTGCTAATCATGCGTATGCATCGCATATTGCATCCCACATATCATACCATGTTTGCATCATGTTGCTTGAGCATTGCACGTGGTTCATTATGTTCCCTTTTGCTTGTTTTTCTTGTTTGGGTAGAGCCGGGAGACGAGTACATGAACGAGGAGCCCGTTGAGTTTGATTTCGAGGATCAAGGCAACTCTAAGAACTTTGCAGGAAAGATGACCATACCCTCGAAATCACTTCTATCTTTGCTTGCTAGATGCTCACTCTTTTTCTATGCCTAAGCTACGATACCTACCACTTGCTTATCATGCCTCCCAAATTGCCATGTGAAACCTCTAACCCACCATGTCCTAGCAAACCGTTGTTTGGCTATGTTACCGCTTTGCTCAGCCCCTCTTATAGCGTTGCTAGTTGCAGGTGAAGATTGGAGATCGTTCCTTATTGGAACATGTTTATTGTTGGGATATCATAATATTATCTTGTTTATCTTAATGCACCTATATACTTGGTAAAGGGTGGAAGGCCCGGCCTTATGCCTAGTATTTTGTTCCACTCTTGCCGCCATAGTTTCCGTCATATAGGTGTTATGTTACCGGATTTTGCGTTCGTTACACGGTTGGGTTATAATGGGAACCCCTTGACAGTTCGCCTTGAATAAAAATACTCCAGCAATGCCCAACTTTGGTTTTACCATTCGCCACCTAGCCTCTTTTTCCCATGGGTTTCCGGAGCCCAAGGGTCATTTTTACTAAACCCCCCTGGGCCAGTGCTCCTCTGAGTGTTGGTCCGACTGAGCTGCCTGCGGGGCCACCTCGGGGAAACTTGAGGGTTGGTTTTACTCATAGCTAGTCTCATCTGAGTGTGCCCTGAGAACGAGATATTTGCAGCTCCTATCAGGATTTGTCGGCACATTCGGGCGATGTTACTGGACTTGTTTTACCATTGTCGAGGATGTCTTGTAACCGGGATGCCAAGTCTGATCGGATTGTCTTGGGAGAAGGAATATCCTTCGTTGACCGTGAGAGCTTATGATGGGCTAAGTTGGGACTCCCCTGCAGGGATTTGAACTTTTGAAAGCCGTGCCCGCGGTTATGGGCAGATGGGAATTTGTTAATGTCCGGTTGTAGATAACCTGAAACTTAACTTAATTAAAATGCACCAACCGCGTGTGTAATTGTGATGGTCTCTTCTCGGCGGAGTCCGGGAAGTGAACACGGTGTTGGAGTAATGCTTGACGTAGGTTGTTCTAGGATCACTTCTTGATCATAGTTGTTCGACCGTGCTTTTGCCTTCTCTTCTCGCTCTCTTTTGCGAATATGTTAGCCACCATATATGCTAGTCGCTTGCTGCAGCTCCACATCATACCTTTACCTTACCTATAAGCTTAAATAGGCTTGATCGTGAGGGTGTGAGATTGCTGAGTCCCCGTGACTCACATATTACTTCCAAAACCAGATGCAGGGACCGATGATGCCGTTCCAGATGATATGACCGAGCTCAAGTGGGAGTTCGACGAAGACTCTCGCCGTTACTATGTGTCTTTCCCATTTGCTCGGTAGTGGTCCCAGTTGGGGAAATCGGGGACTTTGTCGCATTTGGGGGTTGATCTTTATTTTGCTTCCGTAGTCGGACCTTGAATGTATTGGATGAATGTAATGATTTATTTATGTATTTGTGTGACGTGGCGAGTGTAAGCCAACTATGTACCTTTCCCCTTTATTTATTTACATGGGTCGTTGTGAAGATTACCTCACTTGTGACATTGCTTTCAATGCGGTTATGCCTCTAAATCGTGCTTCGACACGTGGGAGATATAGCCGCATTGAGGGCGTTACAAGTTGGTAGCAGAGCCTTCCCCGACCTTAGGAGCCCCCTGCTTGATCGAACCGCTGGCGTTGTTGAGTCTAGAAAAATGTTTTGAGTCATTTAGGATTATATATATCGGAGAGTTAGGAATTGTTTTTACTCCTCAGTCCCTTCGTCGCTCTGGTGAGGCATCCTGACGTAGAGTTTTGACTCTTCTCTTCTCAAATTTCACTAAAAAAAATTTAGGATCACGCAGGTATCTTGGAATCGTTCTGATGGTTTTGTGACGAGAACATTGTTCTTGGTGCCTCCTGACATTTAGGGGTTGTGGCAGTGTCCCGGGGAGTTGAGCTCCGAGGTGTTGTCGTCACAATTTTATCGTTGAGATTCTGGAATACCTGAGTTTCGCCGACATCGAAAATCTCTTTTATGCAGTTGTTGGTGAGATAACCTCGACGCCACCCAGTACTGGGTCAGGAGTTCGGGAGTATCGCCATAACTCGTATAACGGATGATTTTCGAAGGTTGAGGTAAATGATTTCCGAAGGTTTCCTGGTTATGTGTTGAAGGATGGATACAGCTGGATGTAGGATTTGCTATCTTTGGGTGAGATATTATGCTTCCCCTGTATCCCCAACACCTGATTGCATAACCGAAAGGTTCTGCAGTTTCATATGTGGGAATTCTTGTAGCTCTAGTTCTTCTTCCACAGATATTTGGTTTGTGATTGGGTAATCCTCACCAAGTATTTGTTCTTGCCTGTACCTTATTGTTTTTCTTCTACCTCTATCTAAGTGGCTTCTCAATTTATGGAAATGTGACAATTTCAATTGGAATTCATTTGTTCATTTTGTTCGGATGTGAAGACTATATGTTGCAATTTCCATCCGTTTGATTCAGCTTGAAAATTTGTCTGTCAAGATGCTAACAGATGTCACCCTCTTCAGTATGGCTCCCGCTAAGGGTCAGAATCAGAATCAGGATCCGCCACCACCACCTCCACCTCCGGAGGCATGGCAAGCTGTGATGGCCGCTACCAATGCAAACACGAAGCTAATCATGCAAATTTTGCAAGAGCGCAACCAAGGGAATCATGGCCATGGCAACAATCAGAATCAGTTTGCTACACTCAACCAGTTCCTTGTTAACCAGCTATAACACCCTCGATGCGACTATAGCTCCCACGTGTCGAGGCACGACTTAGAGACATAATCGCATTGAAGGCATATGTCGCAAGTTAGGCAATCTTCACAACATCCCATGTAATATGAATAATAAAGGGGAGATAACATAGTTGGCTTACACTCGCCACGTCAATCAAGAACATAAATAACATTACATCATCCAACACACTCATGGCCCGACTACGGCGCCAAAATAAAGAGAACCCAACATGCGACAACGGTCCTAATCACCCCCAACTGGGCACCACTACTGATCATCGGGAAAGGAAACATAATATCATTGAGAGTCTTTGTCGAACTCCCACTTGAGCTCGTACTCGTCACCTGGAGCGGAATCACCTAGACCTGCATCTGGAGTTATAGTATCTGTGAGCCACAGGGACTCAGCAATCTCGCACCCTCGCGATCAAGACTATTTAAGCTTATAGGAAGGGGTAAGGCAAATATATGTGGAGCTGCAGCAAACGACTAGCATATATGGTGGCTAACTTATACGCAAAAGAGAGCGAGAAGAGGACGCAAAGCACGAGCGAGAGTCTAAAGGAACAACCTGCGCAAGCATAACTCCAACACCGTGTCCACTTCCTGGACTTCGCCGAGAAGAGGCCATCACGTTAACACACTCAGTTGATTCATTTTAATTAATTACGGTTCAAGTTGTGTACAACCGGACATTAACAAATTCCCATCTGCCCATAACCATGGGCACGGCTTTCGAAAGTTCAATCCCTGCAGGGGAGTCCCAACTTAGCCCATGACAAGCTCTCACGGTCAACGAAGGAATAGACCTCCTCCCAAGACGTTCCGATCAGACTCGGTATCTCGGTAACTCAAGACACTTCGACAGGTTAAAACAAGACCAGCAACACCGCCCGAATGTGCCGACAAATCCCGATAGGAGCTGCACATATCTCGTTCTCAGGGCGCACTCAGATAGGTCAAGCTACGAGTAAAACCAACCCTCAAGTTTCCCCGAGGTGGCCCCGCAGGCTGCCCGGTTCGGACCAACACTCAGAGGGAGCACTGGCCCGGGGGGGTTAAAATAAGATGACCCTTGGGCTCCGGTAACCCAAGGGAAAAAGAGGCTAGGTGGCGAATGGTAAAACCAAGGTTGGGCATTGCTGGAAAAGCTTTAAACAAGGCGAACTATCAAGGGGTTCCCATTATAACCCAACCGCGTAAGGAACGCAAAATCCGGGAACATAACACCGATATGACGGAAACTAGGGAGGCAAGAGTGGAACAAAACACTAGGCAAGAGGCCGAGCCTTCCACCCTTCACCAAGTATATAGATGCATTAAGATAACATGGCAATATAATGATATCCCAACAAGTAAATAAAAGATGTTCCAACAAGCAACGGCCTCCAATCTTCACCTGCAACTAGCAACGCTATAAGAGGGGCTAAGCAAAGCGGTAACATAACCAATCACCGGTTTGCTAGGACAATGGTGGGTTAGAGGTTTGACATGGCAATTTGGGAGGCTGACAAGCAAAAGGTAGGCATATTAGCATTGGCATAGCAAAAGAGCGAGCAAACTAGCATACCAAAGATAGTAGTGATTTCGAGGGTATGATCATCTTGCCTGCACAGTTGTCAGAGTTGACTGGATCCTCACAAGCAAACTCAACGGGCTCCTTGGTAGCGAACTCCTCTCCCGGCTCTATCCAAACAAGACAAACAAACAACAAGGATACAATCAACCACATGCAAACTCAATCAACACGATGCAAAGATGATATGCTATGCGGGATGCGATGCGGGATGCAAAATGCAAGATATGACAGGAAATGCATGAACCTGGCCTCAACTTGGAATTCCAAGGGTGCCACTGGAAAGATGGGATGAAATTGCTTGAAAACGATATAAAGAACACCAGAATCGGAGTTACGGTTTGGAAATGGCAAGCGTTTCAAAAATGACACCGGTCTGCGATTTACAGCAAGTAGGCATCTAAATGCAATGAGATGAACATGCTACAGCACCCAACCATGACAACAAAATGCATGGCAGGGATTCACACAAGATGCTTAACAAAAGACTAGCACTGAGCTATGGCCAATTCATCCATTATGAGGTTCAAACAAGCATGTCAAAAACGCAAATGCAAAACAGATTTCAGACTTAGTGAAATTAACACTTGTCTGAAATTTCAGATCACGAAGCCCTCTTCGGAGCAGCAAAACAACATGATACATGACCTGATTAATACAATTAAGAACATGGCATGGAGCTACTCAACAAGCTTAACAAAAGAACCAAAGTGACCTGGGGCCAAAAGGGTTCACAAAATATACTAACAAGCCCACGAACATAGCTAAAACACAATCAGTTTTTAGACTTAGTGAAAACTGAGACATGCTGAAATATAGCTCACGAAGGCATGTAAACGAGCTCGATGCACTCACTACGGTGCAAGTCATGGCAAGGCAAGTATGTAACCATTAAGAAGGCACAAAAATCTAGCTAGACATGGCATGAACAATGGCATAGCATGCACGGATTAACTACAATAGCATCGGCAAAATCGCAAACGAGTTGACGATCTGCCCAGATTCACCATGAAGCAAAAGTAGAGCTCGATTGACTCAAGCTAGGGTGCTCCATAATTGCAAGTAAAGACATGGATGGATAGAGCATAACATGATTAACAAAACTCCTTTACTGATCATCCTCAAAAGAGGCACGGATCACTAGGAAACAAGCTGAACATATGGCATCATGAACTAAATAATCCCAGACTTAGTGAAGACTACTAAGTCCCTGAAAACAGATTTACCGGGTGCCTCACTTTGCAAGCTTGCACAAGTCACCACACACATCATAAAAATGCATGGGTTGCACCTCTGTAAAGAATACAAAATCCTTAACAAAACATATGAAGGACTCACAGGCATAGTATGCACACAACAATCATGGCAAAAATGACAAAAGTCTAAGATGAACTAGCAGATCTGACAATTAACTCACGAAGCCTCCTTCTGACAGCATTTCTGGCATCAAGATGAACACAAATGAAAATTATGCAATGGAATGAAATGATGTACGCATCGAGACGAACATTTTGATATACTATATGTCCAAAACGGAGCTACGGATGCAAAGTTACGGTAGGTCAAAGATTGCATAAAAATTAGGGTTCGAAGGAGAAAGTCAACCCTCAAAATTCCAGATCTCAGATCTGAAATTACTGTTCACCGATCGCGCCATTCGAGGTTCGTCGGCCAGCGATGGCGGTGGTGGCCAGAGAAGGAGGGAGATCGCCGGGGGGAGGAGAGGCCGGGTGGCCGGGGACTTGGCCGGCGTGGAGGAGGCGGCGGCGGCCGGCGGGACCACGGGCGGCGCGGGCGTGCGGGCGCCGGCGAGGTGCGCGGGCTGGAGCGGCGATGGCCGAGTGCAGCGGCGGGGCGTCGGCGACGTGGAAGAAGGGCGGCGCGGCGAGGTCGTCCTCGGGCGCGGGCGGTGCGGGAGGAAGGAGGCGGCGGCCCGGGCGTGGGAGGAGAGGGCCGGCCTTTGGTTCCTCGCGGACCGGCGGCGGTGGGAGGTGGCGCTGCCACGTGGAGGGCGGTGGTAGGCTGAGGCGAGCGGCGGACGTGTCCGGCGGCGTCGGATCTGAGATTTTAGGGTTAGGGGGAGAATGAACCGTGAATTTTGGAGGGGGTGTATATATAGGCATAGGGGGAGCTAGCAGAGTCCAAATGAGGTGCGGTTTTCAGCCACGCGATCGTGATCGAATGCTCTAGGACATTGAGCAGAGTTTGGTGGGTTTTTGGGCCAAATTGGAGGGGTGTTGGGCTGCAACACACACGAGGCCTTTTCGGTCCCTCGGTTAACCGTTGGAGTATCAAACGAAGTCCAAATGGCACGAAACTTGACAGGCGGTCTACCGGTAGTAAACCAAGGCCGCTTGGCAAGTCTTGGTCCAATCCGAAAGTATTTAATCACCACACACGAAAGAAAGCTAGAAATGGCCACCGGAGGAGAACGAAGCGCCGGAATGCAAAACGGACAACGGGGAAAATGCTCGAATGCATGAGATGAACATGTATGCAAATGCAATGCACATGATGACATGATATGAGATGCATGACAAAGAAAACAACACACGGAGACAAAGACCCGAACCCGAGAAAATAAATATAACTTAACGCCGGAAACGGCAAGAGTTGGAGTACAAATTGGGAAAGTTGCATCCGGGGTGTTACAACACTCCACCACTACGAAAGGATCTCGTCCCGAGATCTAGGACTGAAAGAACACCGGGTACTCAGAACGGAGGTGATCCTCGCGTTCCCAAGTAGCTTCACGGTCAGAATGGTGCGACCACTTGACTTTGAGGAATTTGATTGACTTGTTGCGAGTCTTGCGTTCAGTCTCTTCAAGAATAGCAACTGGGTGCTCACGATACGAGAGATCTTCTTGGAGCTCAATATCCTCGAAGTTGACGGTGCAGTCAGGAGTCTTGAAGCACTTTCGAAGCTGAGAGACATGGAACACATCATGAACATTTGCAAAGTTTGAAGGAAGCTCGAGTTGATAGGCGAGGTCGCCTCTCTTGCTGACAATCTTGGAAGGTCCCACGTATCTGGGGGCAAGCTTCCCTTTGACACCAAAGCGACGAGTACCTTTCATAGGAGAGACACGGAGGTAAATATGATCTCCGATCTCGAAAGCCAAATTACGGTGCTTACTATCATAGTAGCTCTTCTGGCGGGATTGGGCTGCTTTGAGGTTATCACGAATGACTTTGCACATTTCTTCTGCTTCTGTGATTAAGTCATTACCCAAAAGCTGACGTTCACCAGTTTCAGACCAGTTGAGAGGGGTACGGCACTTCCTGCCATACAGAATTTCAAATGGGGCCTTGCCCGAACTTGCTTGAAAACTATTGTTGTAGGAGAATTCAGCATAAGGAAGACAATCCTCCCACTTCATGCCGAAGGAGATCACACAAGCCCTGAGCATATCTTCAAGAATCTGGTTGACACGCTCGACTTGACCGCTTGTTTGAGGATGGAAAGCAGTGCTGAAGCGAATGTTAGTGCCCATGGCCCTCTGAAAAGAATCCCAAAACTTGGAGGTAAAGATGCTGCCACGGTCTAAAGATATCACTTGAGGAATACCGTGCAGAGAGACAATGCGAGAGGTATAGAGTTCCGCCAATTGAGCTGAAGTGATCGACTCTTTGATAGGCAGAAAATGAGCCACTTTGGTGAGTTTGTTGATGACAATGAATATAGCATCATTGCCACGCTTGGACTTTGGAAGCCCAGTTACGAAGTCCATTTCAATGTGGTCAAACTTCCATTCTGGAATGGCAAGAGGTTGGAGGAGACCTGCCGGCCTTTGATGTTCTGCCTTCACTCTTCTACAGACATCACATTCATTCACGAATTGAGCGATCTCGCGCTTCATTCGAGTCCACCAATAAGCTTGCTTAAGGTCCTGATACATCTTCGTACTCCCAGGGTGGATGGAGAGGAGAGAATTGTGAGCCTCGTTCATGATCACTTTACGGAGGTCACCTTTGGGCACAACAATACGATCCTCGAAGAAGAGGGTGTCCTTGTCATCAAGGCGGTAGCACTTGTAGTTGGACTGACTCTTGGCAATCCCAATCTTCACCTTTTTCACCATAGCATCAAGAAGCTGGGCTTGGCGAATCTGGTCTTCTAAGGTAGGAGAGACTTGAAGGTTGGCGAGGAAACCTTGAGGAACAACTTGCAGATTAAGTTTGCGGAAAGCTTCACAAAGCTCGGGTTGATAAGGCTTAAGAATCAGACTGTTGCAGTAAGCCTTCCTGCTCAAAGCGTCAGCAATCACATTGGCCTTGCCTGGAGTGTACTCGATACTCGGATTATACTCTTGAATCATTTCGACCCAACGAGTTTGTCTGAGGTTAAGATTAGGCTGAGTGAAGATGTACTTGAGACTCTTGTGATCAATGAAAATATCCACTTTTCTTCCCAAAAGAAGATGTCTCCAAGTCAACAGAGCATGCACAACTGCCGCCAAATCGAGATCATTAGTGGGGTAGTTCTTCTCATTAGGCTTCAACTGGCAAGAGGTATAAGCAACAACTTTCTTCTCTTGCATTAAAACTACACCGAGACTTGGAGAGAGGCATCACAAAAGACCTCGTACGGCTTGGATTCATCAGGCGGAGTCAAAACTGGAGTAGTGATCAACTTCTCTTTCAAAGTGTTGAAAGCAATATCACACTCCGGAGACCAAACGTACTTGACGTGCTTCTAAAGAAGATTTGAGAGAGGCTTCGCGTTCTTGGAAAAGTTTTCAACGAATCTTCGGCAATAGCTTGCGAGACCGAGAAAACTGCGAAGTTGCTTCACGTTCTGAGGAGGTTCCCAATTCACAATTGCAGACACCTTCTTAGGATTCACGGCAATGCCCTTGGCAGAGATGATATGACCAAGATAAAGAACCTCATCAAGCCAAAATTCACACTTGGAGAACTTGGCGTAGAACTGATGTTCTCTGAGCTTATCAAGAACCAAACACTAATGTTTGGCATGATCTTCCTTGTTCTTGGAGAAAACCAGAATGTCGTCGAGATAGACCAAAACGAAGTCATTGGTGTAAGCATTGAAGATGAAATTCATCATGCGAGAGAACGTCGGAGGAGCATTGGCGAGGCCAAAAGATATGACAGTGTATTCATATGAACCAAAGCTTGTTCTGAATGCTGTCTTGGGAATATCTTCTTCACGAATGCGAATCTGGTGATAACCCATACGGAGATCAAGCTTGGAGAATACTTGGGCACCTTTGAGTTGTTCAAACAGCTCATTGATGTTGGGAAGTGGGTATTTGTTCTTGATGGTCTTCTTGTTCACTGGACGGTAATCAACACAAAGTCGGTCCGTTCCATCCTTCTTCTTCACAAAAAGAACACCACAACCCCACGGAGAAGAACTAGGCCGGATGAGATCCATTCTTTCTTGCTCATCGAGTTGCTTCTTCAGCTTCTTCAACTCTTCAGGTCCGAGCTTGTAAGGACGTTTGCACACAGGTTCCGTGCCAGGCTCAAGTTCAATAACGAATTCAACTCGCCGGTGCGGAGGCATTCCTGGGAGCTCTTCTGGAAAGACGTCTTGATATTCGCAAACGACTGGAATTTGAGAGATGGCATCCAATTCACCCTTCTCATTGAGAGAAAACAGGTGGATGGTATTATCCCGAGCGGCAAAGACAATTACATCCTTAGACGAATGAGTCAATTGAATCTGCCTGGCTGCACAATCAAGCTGAGCCTTGTGCCTAGAAAGCCAAGCCATCCCGAGAATAAGATCAATATCCGAGTTACCAAGAACCATTGGGGAAGAAAGTAACTTGTAGTCGCCCAACGTGATAGTAACATCTGGCACCTCCAGACTAGCACTCAAACGTTTGCCAGGAGAAACGATATCCATTTGTTTACCCGAATGAGAAGAAATGAACTCATGCTTGGTAAAAAATGGCTTTGACATGAAACAATGTGATGCACCCGTGTCAAAAAGAACTCTTGCAGAAATATCATTAATAGGAAGGTTACCCATGATCACATCTGACGAGTCCTCTGCCTGAGCTGCATTCATCAAATTGACCTTGGCATGCTTGGGTTTATGCTTGACCACAGCTGTACTTGCCGATATGACAGGAGGAGGAGGAGGAAGACGCCTCTGGTTGAAACACTTGTTGGCATAGTGACCCTTCTGTTGGCACTTGTTGCACGTGACCTCTGAAAGCGGACGGTGGTACGGAGCACTCGATCTTGGAGGTTGAGACGAAGTCTTGTTCTGAAAGCCAGGGTTGGGTGGGTGGGAAGAACCACTGCCACCTTTGCTCTTCTGCTGATACGGCTGACAGAACGGAGGAGGAGGAAGCCAAAACTTCTGCTGCTTGGCCACTTGAGTAGAGGAAGAAGGAGTAACATCTCTGACTCGCTTCCTCGAAGCATCACACCTCAACTGAGCAGCCTCTTGCTTCAGTGCCATGTTGTAGAACTCACCGTATCTCAAGGGCTCGAAGAGAACAAGAGCGAGCTGATTATCTTCTTTGAGACCACCCCTGAACTGGTATATCATGCTCTTCTCATCAGGCACGTCCTGCTTGGCAAAGCGGGCGAGCTTCTGGAACAACTTGTTGTAGTCATAGACAGACAAAGAGCCTTGCTTCAGATTGCGGAATTCCTCACGCTTGCTTTCAACCACGCTTTGGGGAATATGATGAGCTCGGAAATCTCGACGGAAATCATCCCAAGTAATAACACGTCCACCTCTGGAGTCCCGGTACTGCTGGAACCATTCTGCAGCTTGACCTTTGAGTTGGAAGGAAGCGAACTTAACAAAGTCGTCATGCCTGATGTTACTGCACTTGAAATGCTTACACAGATCCACAAGCCAATCGTCAGCATCGGTTGCCTCAACACAATTGTTGAAAGTCTTTGGCCCGTTAGCAAGGAACTGGTTGAGTGTAGCAAAGTGACTCTGATTGCTGCCTTGATTCCCTTGACTGCCTTGATTGCGCTCTTGAAGAATTTGCATGATCAGCCGTGTGTTTGCATTGGTTGCGGCCATCACAGCTTGCCATGCCTCTGGAGGAGGTGGGGGTGGTGGCGGATCAGGATTCGGAGTCGTGCGCGTTGGAGGAGCCATCCTGAAGAGGGTGACCACCATTAGCACATTGACAGATAATATTGAAGTTGAATCCAACGGAATGAAAATTGCAACATATAGTCTTCACATCCGAACAAAATGAACGAATGCATTCCTCTTGAAATGGTCACATATCCATAAATTGAGAAGCCATGTAGAATTAAGGTAGAGAAATAAATCAACAAGGTACGGATCAGGAACGAATAATCGGTAAGAAATCCCAATCTCAAACCAATATCCGTGGAAGAAGAACTAGAGCTACTAGAATTCCCACCTATGAAACTCCCGAACCTTTCCGATTATGCAATCAGGTGTTGGGGATACAGGGGAAGCATAATATCTCACCCAAACTAGCAAATCCTACATCCAGCTGTATCCATCCTTCAACACATAACCAAGAAACCTTCGGAAACCATCTACCTCAACCTTCGAAAAGCATCCGTTATACAAGTTATGGCGATACTCCCGAACTCCCGCCCCAGTACTGGGTGGCGTCGAGGTTATCTCACCAACGAACTGCATAAAAGAGATTTTCGATGTCGGCGAACATATCTCAAGTATTCCAGAATTGCAACGATAAAATTATGATGACAACACCTCAGAGCTCAACTCCCCGGGACACTTCCACTAAACCCCTGGCAGGAGGCACCAAGACAATGTTCTCATCATAAGCCATCGGAATGATTCCAAGATACTCGCGTGATCCTAAAAAAAATTGTGAAATTTGAGAAGAGAAGAGTCAAAACTCTACGTCAGGATACCTTACCAGAGCGATGAGGATGCCTTACCAGAGCGATGAGGAGACTGGGAAGTAAAAACAATTCCTAAGCTCTCCGATATATAATTCCTAAGTGACTCAAAACATTTTTCTAGACACAACTCGGCCTCTAAAAAAACGATCAAGCAATGGGGCTCCTAAGGTCGGGGAAGGCTTTGATTACCAACTTGTAACACCCTCGATGCGACTATAGCTCCCACGTCTCGAGGCACGACTTAGAGACATAATCGCATTGAAGGCATATGTCACAAGTTAGGCAATCTTCACAACATCCCATGTAATATGAATAATAAAGGGGAGATAACATAGTTGGCTTACAGTCGCCACGTCAATCAAGAACATAAATAACATTACATCATCCAACACACTCATGGCCCGACTACGGCGCCAAAATAAAGAGAACCCAACATGCGACAACGGTCCCAATCACCCCCAACTGGGCACCACTACTGATCATCGGGAAAGGAAACGTAGTATCGTTGAGAGTCTTCGTCGAACTCCCACTTGAGCTCCTACTCGTCACCTGGAGCGGAATCACCTGGACCTGCATCTGGAGTTATAGTATCTGTGAGCCACAGGGACTCAGCAATCTCGCACCCTCGCGATCAAGACTATTTAAGCTTATAGGAAGGGGTAAGGCAAATATATGTGGAGCTGCAGCAAGCGACTAGCATATATGGTGGCTAACTTATACGCAAAAGAGAGCGAGAAGAGGAGGCAAAGCACAAGCGAGAGTCTAAAGGAACAACCTGCGCAAGCATAACTCCAACACCGTGTCCACTTCCCGGACTTCGCCGAGAAGAGGCCATCACGGTAACACACTCAGTCGATTCATTTTAATTAATTACGGTTCAAGTTGTCTACAACGGGACATTAACAAATTCCCATCTTCCCATAACCGCGGGCACGGCTTTCGAAAGTTCAATCCCTGCAGGGGAGTCCCAACTTAGCCCATGACAAGCTCTCACGGTCAACGAAGGAATAGACCTCCTCCCAAGACGTTCCCATCAGACTCGGTATCTCGGTAACTCAAGACACTTCGATAGGTTAAAACAAGACCAGCAACACTGCCCAAATGTGCCGACAAATCCCGATAGGAGCTGCACATATCTCGTTCTCAGGGCACACTCAGATAAGTCAAGCTACGAGTAAAACCAACCCTCAAGTTTCCCCGAGGTGGCCCCACAGGTTGCCCGGTTCGGACCAACACTCAGAGGGAGCACTGGCCCGGGGGGGTTAAAATAAGATGACCCTTGGGCTCTGTTAACCCAAGGGAAAAAGAGGCTAGGTGGCGAATGGTAAAACAAAGGTTGCGCATTGCTGGAAAAGCTTTAAACAAGGCGAACTATCAAGGGGTTCCCATTATAACCCAACCGCGTAAGGAACGCAAAATCCGGGAACATAACACCGATATGACGGAAACTAGGGCGGCAAGAGTGGAACAAAACACTAGGCGAGAGGCCGAGCCTTCCACCCTTCACCAAGTATATATATGCATTAAGATAACATGGAAATATAATGATATCCCAACAAGTAAATAAAAGATGTTCCAACAAGGAACGGCCTCCAATCTTCACCTACAACTAGCAACGCTATAAGAGGGGCTGAGCAAAGCGGTAACATAGCCAATCAACGGTTTGCTAGGACAATGGTGGGTTAGAGGTTTGACATGGAAATTTGGGAGGCTGGCAAGCAAAAGTTAGGCATCGTAGCATTGGCATAGCAAAAGAGCGAGCAAACTAGCATAGCGAAGATAGTAGTGATTTCGAGGGTATGATCATCTTGCCTGCACAGTTGTCAGAGTTGACTGGATCCTCACAAGAAAACTCAACGGGCTCCTCGGTAGTGAACTCGTCTCCCGGATCTACCCAAACAAGACAAACAAGCAACAAGGATACAATCAACCACGTGCAAACTCAATCAACACGATGCAAAGATGATATGCTATGCGGGATGCGATGCGGGATGCAAAATGCAAGATATGACAGGAAATGCATGAACCTGGCCTCAACTTGGAATTCCAAGGGTTCCTCTGGAAAGATGGGATGAAATCGCTTGAAAACGATATAAAAAACGCCAGAATCGGAGTTACGGTTTGGAAATGGCAAGCGTTTCAAAAATGACACCGGTCTGCGATTTACAGCAAGTAGGCATCTAAATGCAATGAGATGAACATGCTACAGCACCCAAACATGACAACAAAATGCATGGAAGGGATGCACACAAGATTCTTAACAAAAGATAGCACTGAGCTATGGCCAATTCATCCATTATGAGGTTCAAACAAGCATGTCAAAAACGCAAATGCAAAACAGATTTCAGACTTAGTGAAATTAACACTTGTCTGAAATTTCAGATCACGAAGCCCTCTTCGGAGCAGCAAAACAACATGATACATGACCTGATTAAGACAAGTAAGAACATGGCATGGAGCTACTCAACAAGCTTAACAAAAGACCCAAAGTGACCTGGGGCCAAAAGGGTTCACAAAATATACTAACAAGCCCACGAACATAGCTAAAACACAATCAGTTTTTAGACTTAGTGAAAACTGAGACATGCTGAAATATAGCTCACGAAGGCATGTAAACGAGCTCGATGCACTCACTACGGTGCAAGTCATGGCAAGGCAAGTATATAACCATTAAGAAGGCACAAAAAGCTAGCTAGACATGGCAAGAACAATGGCATAGCATGCACGGATTAACTACAATAGCATCGGCAAAATTGCAAATGAGTTGACGATCTGCCCAGATTCACCATGAAGGAAAAGTTGAGCTCGATTGACTCAAGCTAGGATGCTCCATAATTGCAAGTAAAGACATGGATGGATAGAGAATAACATGATTAACAAAACTCCTTTACTGATCATCCTCAAAAGAGGCACGGATCACTAGGAAACAAGCTGAACATATGGCATCATGAACTAAATAATCCCAGACTTAGTGAAGACTACTAAGTCCCTGAAAACAGATTTATCGGGTGCCTCACTTTGCAAGCTTGCACAAGTCACCACACACATCCTAAAAATGCATGGGTTTCACCTCTAGAAAGAAGACAAAATCCTTAACAAAACATATGAAGGACTCACAGGCATAGCATGCACAAAACAATCATGGCAAAAATGACAAAAGTCTAAGATGAACTAGCAGATCTGACAATTAACTCACGAAGCCTCCTTCTAACAGCACTTCCAGCATCAAGATGAACACAAATGAAAACGATGCAATGGAATGAAATGATATACTCATCGATGCGAACATTTTGATATACTATATGTCCAAAACGGAGCTACGGATGCAAAGTTACGGTAGGTCAAAGATTGCATAAAAATTAGGGTTCGGAGGAGAAAGTCAACCCTCAAAATTCCAGATCTCAGATCTGAAATTACTGTTCACCGAGCGCGCCGTTCGAGGTTCGTCGGCCGGCGATGGCGGTGGTGGCCGAAGACGGAGGGAGCTCGCTGGGGGGAGGAGAGGCCGGGGTGGCCGGGGACTTGGCCGGCGTGGAGGAGGCGGCGGCGGCCGGCGGGACCTCGGGCGGCGCGGGCGTGTGGGCGCCGGCGAGGTGCGCGGCCCAGGGCGGCGATGGCCGAGTGCGGCGGCGGGGCGTCGGCGACGTGGAAGAAGGGCGGCGCGGTGAGGTCGTCCTCGGGCGCGGGCGGCGCGGGAGGAAGGAGGCGGCGGCCCGGGCGTGGGAGGAGAGGGCCGGCCTTGGGCCCTCGCGGACCGGCGGCGGTGGGAGGTGGCGCTGCCATGTGGCGGGCAGTGGTAGGCTGAGGCGAGCGGCGGACATGTCCAGCGGCGTCGGATCTGAGATTTTAGGGTTAGGGGGGAGAATGAACCGCGAATTTCAGAGGGTGGGGTGTATATATAGACATAGGGGGAGCTAGGAAAGTCCAAATGAGGTGCGGTTTTCGGCCACGCGATCGTGATCGAACGCTCTAGGACATGGAGCAGAGTTTGGTGAGCTTTTGGGCCAAATTGGAGGGGTGTTGGGCTGCAACACACATGAGGCCTTTTCGGCCCCTCGGTTAACCGTTGGAGTATCAAACGAAGTCCAAATGGCACGAAACTTGACAGGCAGTCTACTGGTAGTAAACCAAGGCCGCTTGGCAAGTCTCGGTCCAATCCGGAAGTATTTAATCACCACACACAAAAGAAATCTAGAAATGGCCACCGGAGGAGAACGAAGCGCCGGAATGCAAAACGGACAACGGGGAAAATGCTCGAATGCATGAGATGAACACGTATGCAAATGCAATGCACATGATGACATGATATGAGATGCATGACAAAGAAAACAACACACAGAGACAAAGACCCGAACCCGAGAAAATAAATATAACTTAACGCCGGAAACAGCAAGAGTTGGAGTACAAATTGGGAAAGTTACATCCGGGGTGTTACAACACTCCACCACTACGAAAGGATCTCGTCCCGAGATCTAGGACTGAAAGAACGCCGGGTACTCAGAACAGAGGTGATCCTTGCGTTCCCAAGTAGCTTCACGGTCGGAATGGTGTGACCACTTGACTTTGAGGAATTTGATTGACTTGTTGTGAGTCTTGCGTTCAGTCTCTTCAAGAATAGCAACTGGGTGCTCACGATATGAGAGATCTTCTAGGAGCTCAATATCCTCGAAGTTGATGGTGCGGTCAGGAGTCTTGAAGCACTTTCGAAGCTGAGAGACATGGAACACATCATGAACATTTGGAAAGTTTGAAGGAAGCTCGAGTTGATAGGTGAGGTCGCCTCTCTTGCTGACAATCTTGAAAGGTCCCACATATCTGGGGGCAAGCTTCCCTTTGATACCAAAGCGACGAGTACCTTTCATAGGAGAGACACGGAGGTAAATATGATCTCCGATCTCGAAAGCCAAATTACAGTGCTTACTATCATAGTAGCTCTTCTGGCGGGATTGGGCTGCTTTGAGGTTATCACGAATGACTTTGCACATTTCTTCTGCTTCTGTGATTAAGTCATTACCCAAAAGCTGAGGTTCACCAGTTTCAGACCAGTTGAGAGAGGTACGGCACTTCCTGCCATACAGAATTTCAAATGGGGCCTTGCCTGAACTTGCTTGAAAACTATTGTTGTAGGAGAATTCAGCCTAAGGAAGACAATCCTCCCACTTCATGCCGAAGGAGATCACACAAGCCCTGAGCATATCTTCAAGAATCTGGTTGACACGCTCGACTTGACCGCTTGTTTGAGGATGGAAAGCAGTGCTGAAGCAGATGTTAGTGCCCATGGCCCTCTGAAAAGAATCCCAAAACTTGGAGGTAAAGATGCTGCCACGGTCTGAAGATATCACTTGAGGAATACCGTGCAGAGAGACAATGCGAGAGGTATAGAGTTCCGCCAATTGAGCTGCAGTGATCGACTCTTTGATAGGCAGAAAATGAGCCACTTTGGTGAGTTTGTCGATGACAACGAATATAGCATCATTGCCACGCTTGGACTTTGGAAACCCAGTTACGAAGTCCATTTCAATGTGGTCAAACTTCCATTCTAGAATGGCAAGAGGTTGGAGGAGAGCTGCCGGCCTTTGATGTTCTGCCTTCACTCTTCTGCAGACATCACATTCATTCACGAATTGAGCGATCTCGCGCTTCATTCGAGTCCACCAATAAGCTTGCTTAAGGTCCTGATACATCTTCGTACTCCCAGGGTGGATGGAGAGGAGAGAACTGTGAGCCTCGTTCATGATCACTTTACGGAGGTCACCTTTGGGCACAACAATACGATCCTCGAAGAAGAGAGTGTCCTTGTCATCAAGGCGGTAGCACTTGTAGTTGGACTGACTCTTGGCAATCCCAATCTTCACCTTTTTCACCATAGCATCAAGAAGCTGGGCTTGGCGAATCTGGTCTTCTAAGGTAGGAGAGACTTGAAGGTTGGCGAGGAAACCTTGAGGAACAACTTGCAGATTAAGTTTGCGGAAAGCTTCACAAAGCTCGGGTTGATAAGGCTTAAGAATCAGACTGTTGCAGTAAGCCTTCCTGCTCAAAGCGTCAGCAATCACATTGGCCTTGCCTGGAGTGTACTCGATACTCGGATTATACTCTTGAATCATTTCGACCCAACGAGTTTGTCTGAGGTTGAGATTAGGCTGAGTGAAGATGTACTTGAGACTCTTGTGATCAATGAAAATATCCACTTTTCTTCCCAAAAGAAGATGTCTCCAAGTCAACAGAGCATGCACAACTGCCACCAACTCGAGATCATGAGTGGGGTAGTTCTTCTCATAGGCTTCAACTGGCAAGAGGTATAAGCAACAACTTTCTTCTCTTGCATTAAAACTGCACCGAGACCTTGGAGAGAGGCATCACAAAAGACCTCGTACGGCTTGGATTCATCAGGCGGAGTCAAAACTGGAGCAGTGATCAACTTCTCTTTCAAAGTGTTGAAAGCAATATCACACTCCGGAGACCAAACGTACTTGACGTGCTTCTGAAGAAGATTTGAGAGAGGCTTCGCGATCTTGGAAAAGTTTTCAACGAATCTTCGGCAATAGCTTGCGAGACCGAGAAAACTGCGAAGTTGCTTCACGTTCTGAGGAGGTTCCCAATTCACAATTACAGACACCTTCTCAGGATTCACGGCAATGCCCTTGGCAGAGATGATATGACCAAGATAAAGAACCTCATCGAGCCAAAATTCACACTTGGAGAACTTGGCGTAGAACTGATGTTCTCTGAGCTTATCAAGAACCAAACGCAAATGCTTGGCATGATCTTCCTTGTTCTTGGAGAAAACCAGAATGTCGTCGAGATAGACCAAAACGAAGTCATTGGTGTAAGCATTGAAGATGAAATTCGTACATGACAGTGTATTCATATGAACCAAAGCTTATTCTGAATGCTGTGTTGGGAATATCTTCTTCACGAATGCGAATCTGGTGATAACCCATACGGAGATCAAGCTTGGAGAATACTTGGGCACCTTTGAGTTGTTCGAACAGCTCATTGATGTTGGGAAGTGGGTATTTGTTCTTGATGGTCTTCTTGTTCACTGGACGGTAATCAACACAAAGTCGGTCCGTTCCATCCTTCTTCTTCACAAAAAGAACACCACAACCCCACGGAGAAGAACTAGGCCGAATGAGACCCATTCTTTCTTGCTCATCGAGTTGCTTCTTCAGCTTCTTCAACTCTTCAGGTCCGAGCTTGTAAGGACGTTTGCACACAGGTTCCGTGCCAGGCTGAAGTTCAATAACGAATTCAACTGGCCGGTGTGGAGGCATTCCTGGGAGCTCTTCTAGAAAGACGTCTTGATATTCGCAAACGACTGGAATTTGAGAGATGGCATCCAATTCACCCTTCTCATTGAGAGAAAACAGGCGGATGGTATTATCCCGAGCGGCAAAGACAATTACATCCTCAGACGAATGAGTCAATTGAATCTGCCTGGCTGCACAATCAAGCTGAGCCTTGTGCTTAGAAAGCCAATCCATCCCGAGAATAAGATCAATATCCGAGTTACCAAGAACCATTGGGGAAGAAAGGAACTTGTAGTCGCCCAACGTGATAGTAACATCTGGCACCTCCAGACTAGCACTCAAACGTTTGCCAGGAGAAACAATATCCATTTGTTTACCCAAATGAGAAGAAATGAACTCATGCTTGGTAAAAAATGGCTTTGGCATGAAACAATGTGATGCACCCGTGTCAAAAAGAACTCTTGCAGGAATATCATTAATAGGAAGGTTACCCATGATCACATCTGACGAGTCCTCTGCCTGAGCTGCATTCATCAAATTGACCTTGGCATGCTTGGGGTTATGCTTGACCACAGCTGTACTTGCCGATCTGACAGGAGGAGGAGGAGGAGGAAGACGCCTCTGGTTGAAACACTTGTTGGCATAGTGACCCTTCTGTTGGCACTTGTTGCACGTGACCTCTGAAAGCGGACGGTGGTACAGAGCACTCGATCTTGGAGGTTGAGACAAAGTCTTGTTCTGAAAGCCAGGGTTGGGTGGGTGGGAAGAACCACTGCCACCTTTCCTCTTCTGCTGATACGGCTGACGGAACTTGAGTAGAGGAAGAAGGAGTAACATCTCTGACTCGCTTCCTGGAAGCATCACACCTCAACTGAGCAGCCTCTTGCTTCAGTGCCATGTTGTAGAACTCATCGTATCTCAAGGGCTCGAAGAGAACAAGAGCGAGCTGAATATCTTCTCTGAGACCACCCCTGAACTGGTATATCATGCTCTTCTCATCAGGCACGTCCTGCTTGGCAAAGTGGGCGATCTTCTGGAACAACTTGTTGTAGTCATAGACAGACAAAGAGCCTTGCTTCAGATTGCGGAATTCCTCACGCTTGCTTTCAACCACGCTCTGGGGAATATGATGAGCTCGGAAATCTCGACGGAAATCATCCCAAGTGATAACACGTCCACCTCTGGAGTCCGTGTACTGCTGGAACCATTCTGCATCTTGATCTTTGAGTTGGAAGGAAGCGAACTTAACAAAATCCTCAGGCCTGATGTTACTGCACTCGAAATGCTTACACAGATCCACAAGCCAATCGTCAGCATCGATTGCCTCAACACAATTGCTGAAAGTATTTGGCCCGTTAGCAAGGAACTGGTTGAGTGTAGCAAAGTGACTCTGATTGCTGCCTTGATTCCCTTGAATGCCTTGATTGCACTCTTGAAGAATTTGCATGATCAGCTGTGTGTTTGCATTGGTTGCGGCCATCACAGCTTGCCATGCCTCTGGAGGAGGTGGGGGTGGTGGCGGATCAGGATTCGGAGTCGTGCGCGTTGGAGGAGCCATCCTGAAGAGGGTGACCACCATTAGCACATTGACAGATAATATTGAAGCTGAATCCAACGGAATGAAAATTGCAACATATAGTCTTCACATCCGAACAAAATGAACGAATGCATTCCTCTTGAAATGGTCAAATATCCATAAATTGAGAAGCCACGTAGAATTAAGGTAGAGAAATAAATCAACAAGGTACGGATCAAGAACGAATAATCGGTAAGAAATCCCAATCTCAAACCAATATCCGTGGAAGAAGAACTAGAGCTACTAGAATTCCCACCTATGAAACTCCCGAACCTTTCCGGTTATGCAATCAGGTGTTGGGGATACAGGGGAAGCATAATATCTCACCCAAACTAGCAAATCCTACATCCAGCTGTATCCATCCTTCAACACATAACCAAGAAACCTTCGGAAACCATCTACCTCAACCTTCAAAAAGCATCCGTTATACAAGTTATGGCGATACTCCCGAACTCCCGCCCCAGTACTGGGTGGCGTCGAGGTTATCTCACCAACGAACTGCATAAAAGAGATTTTCGATGTCGGCGAACATATCTCAAGTATTCTAGAATTGCAACGATAAAATTATGATGACAACACCTTAGAGCTCAACTCCCCGGGACACTTCCACTAAACCCCTGACAGGAGGCACCAAGACAATGTTCTCATCATAAGCCATCGGAACGATTCCAAGATACTCGCGTGATCCTAAAAAAATTGTGAAATTTGAGAAGAGATTGAGAAGAGAAGAGTCAAAACTCTACGTTAGGATGCCTTACCAGAGCAATGAGGAGACTGGGAAGTAAAAATAATTCCTAAGCTCTCCGATATATAATTCCTAAGTGACTCAAAACATTTTTCTAGACACAACTCGTCCTCTAAAAAAACGGTCAAGCAATGGGGCTCCTAAGGTCGGGGAAGGCTCTGATTACCAACTTGTAACACCCTCGATGCGACTATTGCTCCCATGTGTCGAGGCACGACTTAGAGACATAATCGCATTGAAGGCATATGTCGCAAGTTAGGCAATCTTCACAACATCCCATGTAATATGAATAATAAAGGGGAGATAACATAGTTGGCTTACACTCGCCACGTCAATCAAGAACATAAATAACATTACATCATCCAACACACTCATGGCCTGACTACGACGCCAAAATAAAGAGAACCCAACATGCGACAACGGTCCCAATCACCCCCAACTGGGCACCACTACTAATCATCGGGAAAGGAAACGTAGTATCGTTGAGAGTCTTCGTCGAACTCCCACTTGAGCTCCTACTCGTCACCTGGAGCGGAATCACCTGGACCTGCATCTGGAGTTATAGTATCTGTGAGCCACAGGGACTCAGCAATCTCGCACCCTCGCGATCAAGACTATTTAAGCTTATAGGAAGGGGTAAGGCAAATATATCTGCAGCAAGCGACTAGCATATATGGTGGCTAACTTATACGCGAAAGAGAGCGAGAAGAGGAGGCAAAGCACGAGCGAGAGTCTAAAGGAACAACCTGCGCAAGCATAACACCAACACCGTGTCCACTTCCCGGACTTCGCCGAGAAGAGGCCATCACGGTAACACACTCAGTCGATTCATTTTAATTAATTACGGTTCAAGTTGTCTAAAACCAGACATTTACAAATTCCCATCTGCCCATAACCGCGGGCACGGCTTTCGAAAGTTCAATCCCTGCAGGGGAGTCCCAACTTAGCCCATGACAAGCTCTCACCGTCAACGAAGGAGTAGACCTCCTCCCAAGACATTCCGATCAGACTCGGTATCTCGGTAACTCAAGACACTTCGACAGGTTAAAACAAGACCAGCAACACCGCCCGAATGTGCCGACAAATCCCGATAGGAGCTGCACATATCTCGTTCTCAGGGCACACTCAGATAGGTCAAGCTACGAGTAAAACGAACCCTCAAGTTTCCCCGAGGTGGCCCCACAGGCTGCCCGGTTCGGACCAACACTCAGAGGGAGCACTGGCCCGGGGTGGTTAAAATAAGATGACCCTTGGGCTGCGGTAACCCAAGGGAAAAAGAGGCTAGGTGGCGAATGGTAAAACCAAGGTTGGGCATTGCTGGAAAAGCTTTAAACAAGGCGAACTATCAAGGGGTTCCCATTATAACCCAACCGCGTAAGGAACGCAAAATCCGGGAACATAACACCGATATGATGGAAACTAGGGCGGCAAGAGTGGAACAAAACACTAGGCGAGAGGCCGAGCCTTCCACCCTTCACCAAGTATATAGATGCATTAAGATAACATGGCAATATAATGATATCCCAACAAGTAAATAAAAGATGTTCCAACAAGGAACGGCAAAAGAGCGAGCAAACTAGCATAGCGAAGATAGTAGTGATTTCGAGGGTATGATCATCTTGCCTGCACAGTTGTCAGAGTTGACTGGATCCTCACAAGCAAACTCAACGGGCTCCTCGGTAGCGAACTCGTCTCCCGGCTATACCCAAGCAAGACAAACAAGCAACAAGGATACAATCAACCACGTGCAAACTCAATCAACACGATGCAAAGATGATATGCTATGCGGGATGCGATGCGGGATGCAAAATGCAAGATATGACAGGAAATGCATGAACCTGGCCTCAACTTTGAATTCCAAGGGTGCCACTGGAAAGATGGGATGAAATCGCTTGAAAACGATATAAAGAACGCCGGAATCGGATTTACAGTTTGGAAATGGCAAGCGTTTCAAAAATGACACCGGTCTGCGATTTACAGCAAGTAGGCATCTAAATGCAATGAGATTAACATGCTACATCATCCAAACATGACAACAAAATGCATGCAGGGATGCACACAAGATGCTTAACAAAAGACTAGCACTGAGCTATGGCCAATTCATCCATTATGAGGTTCAAACAAGCATGTCAAAAACGCAAATGCAAAACAGATTTCAGACTTAGTGAAATTAACACTTGTCTGAAATTTCAGATCACGAAGCCCTCTTCGGAGCAGCAAAACAACATGATACATGACCTGATTAAGACAAGTAAGAACATGGCATGGAGCTACTCGACAATCTTAACAAAAGACCCAAAGTGACCTGGGGCCAAAAGGGTTCACAAAATATACTAACAAGCCCACGAACATAGCTAAAACACAATCAGTTTTTAGACTTAGTGAAAACTGAGACATGCTGAAATATAGCTCACGAAGGCATGTAAACGAGCTCGATGCACTCACTGCGGTGCAAGTCATGGCAAGTCAAGCATATAACCATTAAGAACGCACAAAAAGCTAGCTATACATGGCAAGAACAATGGAATAGCATCCACGGATTAACTACAATAGCATCGGCAAAATCGCAAACGAGTTGACGATCTGCCCAGATTCACCACGAAGCAAAAGTAGAGCTTGATTGACTCAAGCTAGGGTGCTCCATAATTGCAAGTAAAGATATGGATGGATAGAGCGTAACATGATAAGAAAAATCCTTTATTGATCATCCTCAAAAGAGGCACGGATCACTAGGAAACAAGCTGAACATATGGCATCATGAACTAAATAATCCCAGACTTGGTGAAAACTACTAAGTCCCTGAAAACAGATTTACCGGGTGCCTCACTTTGCAAGCTTGCACAAGTCACCACACACATCCTACAATGCATGGGTTGCACCTCTGGAAAGAAGACAAAATCCTTAACAAAACATATGAAGGACTCACAGGCATAGCATGCACACAACAATCATGGCAAAAATGACAAAAGTCTAAGATGAACTAGCAGATCTGACAATTAACTCATGAAACCTCCTTCTAACAGCATTTCGGGCATCAAGATGAACTCAAATGAAAATGATTCAATGGAATGAAATGATGTACTCATCGATGCGAACATTTTGATATACTATATGTCCAAAACGGAGCTAGGGATGCAAAGTTACGGCAGGTCAAAGTTTGCATAAAAATTACGGTTCGGAGGAGAAAGTCAACCCTCAAAATTCCAGATCTCAGATCTGAAATTACTGTTCACCGAGCGCTCCATTTGAGGTTCGTCGGCCGGTGATGGCGGTGGTGGCCGGAGAAGGAGGGAGCTCGCCAGGGGGAGGAGAGGTCGGGGTGGCCGGGGACTTGGCCGGTGTGGAGGAGGTGGCGGCGGCCGGCGGGACCTCGGGCGGCGCGGGCGTGCGGGCGCCGAGAAAGGTGCGCGGCCTGGGGCAGCGATGGCAGGGCGTTGGCGACGTGGAAGAAGGGCAGCATGGCGAGGTCGTCCTCGGGCGCGGGCGGCGCGGGAAGAAGGAGGCGGCGGCCCGGGCGTGGGAGGAGAGGGCCGGCCTTGGGCCCTCGCGGGCCAGCGGCGATGGGAGGTGGCGCTGCCACGTAGCGGGCGGTGGTAGGCTGAGGCGAGCGGCGGACGTGTCCGGTGGCGTCGGATCTGAGATTTTAGGGTTAGGGGGGAGAATGAACCGCGAATTTCGGAGGGGGTGTATATATAGGCATAGGGGGAGCTAGGAGAGTCCAAATGAGGTGCGGTTTTCGGCCACGCGATCGTGATCGAACGCTCTAGGACATGGAGCAGAGTTTGGTGGGTTTTTGGGCCAAATTGGAGGGGTGTTGGGCTGCAACACACACGAGGCCTTTTCGGTCCCTCGGTTAACCGTTGGAGTATCAAACGAAGTCCAAATGGCACGAAACTTGACAGGCGGTCTACCGGTAGTAAACCAAGGCCGTTTGGCAAGTCTCGGTCCAATCCGGAAGTGTTTAATCACCACACACGAAAGAAAGCTAGAAATGGCCACCGGAGGAGAACGAAGCGCCGGAATGCAAAACGGACAACGGGGAAAATGCTCGAATGCATGAGATGAACATGTATGCAAATGCAATGCACATGATGACATGATGTGAGATGCATGACAAAGAAAACAACACACAGAGACAAAGACCCGAACCCGAGAAAATAAATATAACTTAACGCCGGAAACGGCAAGAGTTGGAGTACAAATTGGGAAAGTTACATCCGGGGTGTTACACCAGCCAAAGACCTTCAACAACTGTGTCAAGGCCTCAGACGCTGATGATTGGCTCATGGAAATATGCAAGCATTTCGAGTGCAGTAACGTCAGGCCTGAGGACTTTGTCAAGTTTGCCTCCTTCCAACTCAAAGACCAAGCTGCAGAATGGTTTCAGCAGTACAAAGATTCTAGAGGAGGCCGTGTGATTACATGGGATGAATTCCGTCAAGACTTCAGAGCTCATCACATTCCTCAGAGTGTTGTTGAAAGCAAGCGTGAGGAATTCCGCAACCTGAATCAAGGCAGCTTGTCTGTTTACCAGTACAACATCATGTTTCAGAAGCTCACCTGTTTTGCTAAGCAAGACGTCCCTGACAAGAAGAGGATGATTTATCAGTTCAGGGGTGGCCTCAGAGAATATCTTCAACTAGCTCTCGTCCTTTTTGAGCCTCAGAAGTATGATGAGTTTTACAACATGGCACTAAAACAAGAGGCTGCTCAACTCAAGTGTGATGCTTCCAAGAAGCGAGTCAGAGATGCAACTCCTTCTTCCTCAACTCAAGTGGGTTCTAAGCAGCAAAAGTATTGGCTGCCTCCTCCTCCGTTCCGTTAGCCTTATCAGCAGAAGAGCAAAGGTGGGAATGGATCTTCCCACCCACCCAACCCTGGCTTTCAGAACAAGACTTCGTCTCAAGCTCCAAGATCAAGTGCTCCGTATCACCGTCCACTTTCAGAGGACACGTGCAACAAGTGCCAACAGAAGGGTCACTATGCTAACAAATGCTTCAATCAGAGGCGCCTTCCTCCTCCTCCGCCTGTGAGATCTGCTAGCAATGCAGTGGTCAAGCATAACCCCAAGCACGCCAAGGTTAACTTGATGAATGCATCTCAGGTAGAGGACTCGTCAGATGTCATCATGGGTAACCTTCCTGTTAACGATATTCCAGCAAAAGTTCTTTTTGACTCTGCTGCATCGCATTCTTTCATGTCATTCCCATTTGCATCGGAGCACTACTTTGGCACTAAGGCATTACCTAAAGCATTGCAAGTTGTTTCTCCGGCTAAGCGCTTGATTTCTAGCACGATGGTTCCGGATATTTCTATCATGATGGGTGATTTCAAGTTTCTGGCTTCTCCAATGGTCCTTGGTAACTCGGATATTGATCTTATTCTCGGAATGGACTGGCTTTCTAAGCACAAGGCTCAGCTTGACTATGCAGCCAGGCAGATTCAGTTGACTCATTCGTCTGAGGATGTAATCGTCTTTGCCGCTCGGGATAATACCATCCGTATGTTTTCTCTCAATGAGAAGGGCAAGCTGGATGCCATCTCTCAAATTCCAGTCGTTTGCGAATATCAAGACATCTTTCCAGAAGAGCTTCCAGGAATGCCTCTGCACCGGCCAGTTGAATTCGTCATCGATCTTGAGCCGGGCACGGAACCTGTTTGCAAACGTCCTTACAAGCTTGGACCTGAAGAGTTGAAGGAGCTGAAGAAGCAACTCGATATTCAAGAGAGAATGGGTCTCATCCGACCTAGTTCTTCTCCGTGGGGTTGTGGAGTTCTTTTTGTGAAGAAGAAGGATGGAACGGACCGACTCTGCGTCGACTATCGTCCATTCAACAAGAAAACTATAAAGAACAAGTACCCACTTCCCAACAATAACGAGCTGTTTGAACAACTCAAAGGTGCTCAAGTATTCTCCAAGCTTGATCTCTATATGGGCTATCACCAAATTCGCATTCATGAGCAAGATATCCCTAAGACAGCATTTAGAACAAGCTATGGTTCATATGAATACACTGTCATGTCTTTCGGCCTCGTCAACGCTCCTCCGACATTCTCTCGCATGATGAATTTCATCTTCAACGCCTACGCAAATGACTTCGTCTTGGTCTACCTCGATGACATTTTGGTCTTTTCCAAGAACAAGGAAGATCATGCCAAGCACTTGCGTTTGGTGCTGGATAAACTCAGAGAACATCAGTTCTATGCCAAGTTTTCAAAGTGCGAGTTTTGGCTCAATGAGGTTCTCTACCTTTGGACATATCATCTCTGCCAAGGGCATATCGGTGAATCCTGAGAAGGTGTCTGCAATTGTGAATTGGGAACCACCTCAGAACATGAAGCAACTCCGCAGCTTCCTTGGTCTCGCAAGCTATTGTCGAAGGTTCATCGAGAACTTCTCTAAGATCGCAAAGCCTCTTTCCAACCTTCTCCAGAAGCACGTCAAGTACGTTTAGTCTCTTGAATGTGACATCGCTTTCAACACCCTGAAAGAGAAGTTAGTCACTGCTCCAGTTCTGACTCCTCCTGATGAATCCAAACCGTTCGAGGTCTTCTGTGATGCTTCTCTTCAAGGTCTTGGTGCAGTGTTGATGCAAGAGAAGAAAGTTGTGGCCTATACCTCTCGCTAGTTGAAGCCCAACGAGAAGAACTACCCCACTCATGACCTCGAGTTGGTGGCAGTTGTGCATGCTCTTTTGACTTGGAGACATCTCTTATTGGGAATAAAAGTGGACATCTTCACTGACCACAAGAGTCTCAAGTACATCTTCACTCAGCCTAACCTCAACCTCAGGCAGACTCGTTGGGTCGAAATGATTCAAGAGTATAATCCGAGTATCGAATATACTCCGGGCAAGGCCAATGTAATTGTTGACGCTTTGAGCAGAAAGGCTTACTGCAATAGTTTGATTCTCAAGCCTTACCAACCCGAGCTTTGTGAAGCTTTCCACGAACTCAATCTACAAGTTGTTCCTCACGGTTTCCTCGCCAACCTCCATGTCTCTCCTAGTTTGGAAGATCAGATTCGTGAGGCTCAACTTCTTGATGCTATGGTGAAGAAGGTGAAGATTGGGATTGCCAAGAGTCAACCCAAGTACAAGTGTTATCGTCTTGATGACAAGGATACTCTATTCTTCGAGGATCGCATTGTTGTGCCTAAAGGTGACCTTCGTAAAGTCATTATGATCGAGGCTCACAATTCACTCCTCTCTATCCACCCTAGAAGTACAAAGATGTACCATGACCTCAAGCAGTCGTATTGGTGGACTCGAATGAAGCGCGACATTGCTTAGTTCGTGAATGAATGTGATGTCTGCAGAAGAGTGAAGGCAGAACATGAACGACCAGCTGGTCTCCTCCAACCTCTTGCCATTCTAGAATGGAAGTTTGACCATATTGAGATGGACTTCGTGACTGGATTTCCAAAGTCCAAGAGTGGCAATGATGCTATATTCGTTGTCATCGACAAACTCACTAAACTGGCTCACTTTCTGCCTATCAAAGAATCTATCACAGTAGCTCAACTGGCAGAGCTATATACCTCCCGAATTGTCTCTCTGCATGGCATTCCGCAGTTGATATCTTCAGATCGTGGCAGCATCTTCACCTCCAAGTTTTGGGATTCTTTTCAGAAGGCCATGGGCACCAACATCCGTTTCAGCATAGCTTTTCATCCGCAAACTAGTGGCCAAGTCGAGCGAGTAAATCAGATTCTTGAAGATATGCTCAGGGCTTGCGTCATCTCTTTCGGCATGAAGTGGGAAGATTGTCTTCCATATGTCGAGTTCTCCTACAACAACAGCTTTCAAGCGAGTTCGGGCAAGGCCCCATTTGAAATTCTCTATGGCAGGAAGTGTCGTACTCCTCTTAACTGGTCAGAGATTGGTGAACGTCAACTTCTTGGTAATGACTTGATCACAGAGGTAGAAGAGATGTGCAAAGACATTCGTGATAATCTCAAAGCCGCGCAATCGCGCCAGAAGAGCTACTATGATAGTAAGCATCATGACTTGGCTTTCGAGATCGGAGACCATGTCTACCTCCGCGTCCCTCCAATGAAAGGTACTCGTCGCTTCGGTATCAAAGGGAAGCTTGCCCCTAGATACGTTGGTCCTTTCAAGATCGTCAGTAAGAGAGGCGATCTCACCTATTAACTTGAGCTTCCCTCTAACTTTGCAAACGTGCACGACGTGTTTCACGTCTATCAACTCCGCAAGTGCTTCAAGACCCCTGATCGCACCGTCAACTTCGAAGACATTGAACTCCAAGAAGACATGTCTTATCGTGAGCACCCAGTTGCTATTCTTGAAGAAACTAAGCGCAAGACTCGCAACAAGTCAATCAAATTCCTCAAAGTTAAGTGGTCACATCATTCCGACCGTGAAGCCACCTGGGAACGCGAGGATCACCTCCATTCTGAGTACCCGAAGTTTTACAGTCCTATATCTCGGGACGAGATCCTTTCGTAGTGGTGGAGTGTTGTAACACCCGGATGTAATTTACCTTATTTGTATTCCGACTCTTGCCGTTTCCGGCACTAAGTTATGATATTTCCTCGTTGTCAGGTTTTTTTGCCATCGTGTGTTTTGTCTTTGTCATGCATCTCATATCATGTTATCATGTGCATTGCATTTGCATACGTGTTCGTCTCATGCATCCGAGCTTTTTCCCCGTTGTCCGTTTTGCATTCCGGCGCTCCTATGTCCTCCGGTGTCCCTTTCTACCTCTTTTCATGTGTGGGTGTTAAACATTTCCGGATTGGACCGAGACTTGTCATGCGGCCTTGGTTTACTACCGGTAGACCGCTTGTCAAGTTTCGTACCATTTGGACTTCGTTTGATACTCCAACGATTAACCGAGGGACCGAAAAGGCCTTGTGTGTGTTGCAGCCCAACACCCCGCAAAGTGGCCCAAAACCCACCAAAACCTCTCCCATCGTCTAGAGCGTTCCATCATGATCGCGTGGCCGAAAACCGTGCTCAATTTGGAGCCTCCTAGCTCCTCCTACCTATAAAAAGGCATCCCCTCTCGAAATCCGGGATCCCCTCCTTCCAAACCCTAGAAAGATTCCTCTCCGCGCGCGGACACGTACGCCCGCGCCGGACGAGACCGCTGCCGCCAACCAGGGCGTGCCATGTGGCGCCCACAGCCCCACTTCGCCGCCTCTCCGCGTCGGCCTGCCCGGGCCGCGTCCCTCTCGCTGAGCGCAGCCCGCCTCCTCTCGGCGCCCCGCCGCCTCAGGTCCCGCGCTGCCGCCCGGAGCCCCGCGCCGGCCACCGCCGCCATCGCCGGCGACCCGCCGCGCCTCGCTACCTCAGCTTCGGCTTCCGCGCCCGGCCGCGGCGACCACCGGCCCTCCACCGCGGCGCCGCCTCACCATCCTCCTCCTGGCCGGTAATTCCCCAGCGACCTCCCCTCACTCCGGCGACCTCGAGCGACTCCGGCGGCTACAGTAACTGCTACAGTACTGCCAGATCTGAAAAAACCCTAGATCCAATTTACTTTTCCCTCTTCTCCCAGTAATTTTATGCCTACTTTGGCATGCCATAACTCTACATCCGTAGCTCCGATTCGTGCGTGTGGCATATCAAAATGTTCGACTCGACGAGTACATCATTTCATTTCATTGCATCATTTTCATTTGAGCTCATCTTAACCGGAAATGCTGTTGGAAGAGGGATATTTGATGATTATTTCAGATATGTTTCAGCAAATGGCCTTTTGTCATTTTTGCCATGATTAATGTGTGCATGCTAGATGCTCGCTCTTTTTCTATGCCTATGCTACGATACCTACCACTTGCTTATCATGACTACAAATTGCCATGTCAAACCTCTAACCCAACATGTCCAAGCAAACCGTTGTTTGGCTATGTTACTGCTTTGCTCAGCCCCTCTTATAGCGTTGCTAGTTGCAGGTGAAGATTGGAGATCTTTCCTTGTTGGAACATGTTTATTGTTGGGATATCACAATATTATCTTTTTTATCTTAATGCACCTATATACTTGGTAAAGGGTGGAAGGCTCGGCCTTATGCCTGGTGTTTTGTTCCACTCTTGCCGCCCTAGTTTCCGTCATATCAGTGTTATGTTCCCAGATTTAGCGTTCCTTACACGGTTGGGTTATAATGGGAACCCCTCAACAGTTCGCCTTGAATAAAACTCCTCCAGCAATGCCCAACTTTGGTTTTACCATTCGCCATCTTGCCTCTTTTTCCCTTGGGTTTCCGGAGCCCAAGGGTCATCTTTATTAAACTCCCCCTGGGCTAGTGCTCCTCTGAGTGTTGGTCCGACTGAGCTGCCTGCGGGGCCACCTCGGGGAAACTTGAGGGTTGGTTTTACTCGTAGCTAGTCTCATCTGAGTGTGCCCTGAGAACGAGATATGTGCAGCTCCTATCGGGATTGGTCGGCACATTCGGGCGGTGTTGTTGGACTTGTTTTACCATTGTCGAGGAAGTCTTGTAACCGGGATGCCGAGTCTGATCGGATTGTCTTGGGAGAAGGAATATCCTTCATTGACTGTGAGAGCTTGTGATGGGCTAAGTTGGGACTCCCCTACAGGGATTTGAACTTTCGAAAGTCATGCCCGCGGTTATGGGCAGATGGGAATTTGTTAATGTTCGGTTGTAGATAACCTGAAACTTAACATAATTAAAATGCACCAACCGCGTGTGTAACCGTGATGGTCTCTTCTCGGCGGAGTCCGGGAAGTGAACACGGTGTTGGAGTAATGCTTGACGTAGGTTGTTCGAGGATCACTTCTTGATCATAGTTGTTCGACCGTGCTTTTGCCTTCTCTTCTCACTCTCTTTTGCGAATATGTTAGCCACCATATATGCTAGTCACTTGCTGCAGCTCCACATCATACCTTTACCTTACCTATAAGCTTAAATAGGCTTGATCGCGAGGGTGTGAGATTGCTGAGTCCCCGTGACTCACAGATTACTTCTAAAACCAGATGCAGGGACCGATGATGCCGTTCCAGATGATATGACTGAGCTCAAGTGGGAGTTCGACGAAGACTCTCGCCGTTACTGCGTGTCTTTCCCAGATGATCAGTAGTGGTGCCCAGTTGGGGCGATCGGGGACTTTGTCGCATTTGGGGGTTGATCTTTATTTTGGTTCCGTAGTCAGACCTTGAGTGTATTGGATGAATGTAATGATTTATTTATGTATTTGTGTGATGTGGCGAGTGTAAGCCAACTATGTACCTTTCCCCTTCATTTATTTACATTGGTTGTTGTGAATATTACCTCACTTGCGACATTGCTTTCAATGCAGTTATGCCTCTAAATCGTGCTTCGACACGTGGGAGATATAGCCGCATCGAGGGCGTTACAACCTCCTCAGGAGCGGCCTCGCCAGGCAGGCTCACGAGGGGCGGAGAGATCAAGGCAAGGCAAACCTTGTGAGGTCCGCGTGACATGATCCATGATGATCGAGACCAGGCGGGCGCCAGCGCGCGCAGTGTCCTTGTTTCCTCTTTGGTGCCAAGGGGGCAAGCGCGGGTGTGGAGTACCGAGGCATCAAGCAAAGATTTCCATATTGGTGCAACAAGACCAAGACTAGAAAGACGGCAGGACGGAGGTCACCATGGAGCCCAAGACGGCTTCATCACCAGAGCCTTTGGCAGGCAAAGACCACCTTTTGTCAGGATAACTTGTACTAGCTGTCCCCTTTTGAATTGGCTGTTGTTGGCTCCCTTCCCGCTCAATATTTGGGAGAGGACCAGGGCCTATATATGTAGAACTAGCCACCACAGTGAAGGGGGACGAAAAAGGAGGGACCTGAGCAGATCCAAGATCATCTCACCCACACTAGTTCACCGAGCGCAAGAACTCCTCATCCTCAGGAGGCTGTTCTTCCCCTTGTACTGTTCTTCATCAGCCCAAGAGGCAATCCACCACCACCACATTGGAGTAGGGTATTACACCACAACGGTGGCCCGAACCAGTATAAATCTTGTGCCTTTCTGTGTTGTGAGTTAGTTCAGTTCATCTGCAAGATCTTAGAGAGCTAGGGTGTGGATTGATAGGGAGAAAACCTTCACGTGCACCCCAGTGTTCGAACCTCAAGGGTTTGCCGGAACCCGTGATCCGACAGTATTCAAGAAGGGTCTAACAAGGATAATTGACATGTTGTCATCCTCGGGCATCTCAAGTATAACAAAGTCAGTCAAAATAGTAACATTAGCAAGAGCAACGGGCACATCATCACAAATACCGATAGGTATGGCAGTTGATTTGTCAGCCATTTGTAGAGATATTTCAGTAGGTATGAGTTTATTCAAATCAAGTCTTTTACATAAAGAGAAAGGCATAACACTAACGCCAGCTCCTAAATCACATAAAGCAGTTTTCACATAGTTCTTTTTGATGGAGCAAGTTATAGTTGGTATTCCCGGATCTCCATGTTTTTTAGGTACTCCATCTTTAAAACTATAATTAGCAAGCATGGTGGAGATTTCAACTTCCAGTATTTTTCTCTTATTGGTGATGGTGTCTTTCATGTACTTTGCATAAGTAGGCATTTTTAGGATATCAGTCAAGCGAGTACGCAAAAAGACTGGCCTCGGCATTTCAGCAAAGTGTTCAAATCTTCATCCGCTTTCTTTTTAGTTGACTTAGGTGGAAAGGGCATAGGTTTTTGAACCCACAGTTCTCTTTCTTTACCGTGTTTTCTAGCAAGAAAGTCTCTTTTATCATACTGCTACCTCTTGAGCATGCGTTGGTTTTCCCTTGAAGAGGAAAGGGTGATGCAGCAAAGTAGCTTAAGTATTTCCCTCAGTTTTTGAGAACCAAGGTATCAATCCAGTAGGAGATTACACGCAAGTCCCTCATACCTGCACAAACAAACAATAACCTCGCAACCAACGCGATAAAGGAGCTGTCAATCCCTTCACGGTCACTTACGAAAGTGAGATCTGATAGAGATAATAAGATACATATTTTTGGTATTTTTGTTATATAGATTGGAAAATAAAGATTGCAAAATAAACAACGATAGAAATAGCAAGTTGATAGGAAAATAATATGATGGAATATAGACCCGGGGTCCATAGGTTTCACTAGTGGCTTCTCTCAAGATAGCAAATTCTACGGTGGGTGAACAAATTACTGTCGAGCAATCGATAGAATAGCGCATAGTTATGAGAGTATCTAGGCATGATCATGTATATAGGCATCACGTCCTCGACAAGTAGACCGAAATGATTCTGCAGCTACTACTATTACTCCACACATCAACCGCTATCTAACATGCATCTAGAGTATTAAGTTCATAAGAACAGAGTAACAGATTAGGCAAGATGACATGATGTAGAGGGATAAACTCAAGCAATATGACACAAACCCCATCTTTTTATCCTTGATGGCAACAATACAATACGTGCCTTGCTGCCCTTGCTGTCATTGGGAAAGGATACCACAAGATTGAACCCAAAGCTAAGCACTTCTCCCATTGCAAGAAAGATCAATCTAGTAGGCCAAACCAAACTGATAATTCAAAGAGACTTGCAAAGATATTAAATCATGCATAAAAGATTTCAGAGAAGAATAAAATATTGTTCATAGATAATCTTGATCATAAACCCACAATTCATCGGATCTCGACAAACACACCGCAAAAAGAATTACATCAAATAGATCTCCAAGAGAATCGAGGAGAACATTGTATTGAGATCCAAAGAGAGAGAAGAAGCCATCTAGCTAATAACTATGGACCCGAAGGTCTGTGGTAAACTACTCACACATCATTGGAGAGGCCCATGAGGGTGGGGGCGCGCCTGCCTCCCTGGGCGCGCCCTCCTGCCTCGTGGCCTCCTCGCTTCTTTCTTCACATCCACTCCAAGTCTCTTGGATCATGTTTGCTCCCAAAATAACTCTCCTGAAGGTTTCATTCTGTTTGATATTCCTTTTCTGTGAAACACTGAAATAGGCAAAAAAATAGCAATTTGCACTGAGCCTTTGGTTAGTAGGTTAGTCCCAAAAATAATATAAAAAGGTATATTAAAGCCCATTAAACATCCAAAACAGATAATATAATAACATGGAACAATCAAAAATTATAGATACACTAGAGACGTATCAAGCATCCCCAAGCTTAATTCATGCTCGTCCTCGAGTAGGTAAATGATAAAAACATAATTTTTGATATGGAATGCTACCTAGCATAATTCTTAATTTAATTTTCTGTCGGAGCACGGGTTCCGGCAAAACCCTCGAGGTTCGAACACTGGGGTTCGCGCGAAGGTTTTCTCCCAATCAATCCACGCCCTAGCTCGCTAAGATCTCGCGGATGAACTCCACGAACTTGCAAAACAAAGACACAAGATTTATACTGGTTCGGGCCACCGTTGGGTGTAATACCCGACTCCAGTGTGGTGGTGGTGGATTACCTCTTGGGAAGATGATGAACAGCACAAGGGGAAGAACAGCCTCCTGAGGTTGAGGTGTTCTTGTGCTTGGCGAACTTGTGTGGGTGAGATGCCTCTGAATTAGTTCTCCCTTTTCTCTCTTTTTTCCATCGTCCCTATTGTGGTGGCTAGTTCTACTTATATTGGCCCTGGTCCTGTCCCCAAATATTGAGCGGGAAGGGAGCCAACAATGGCCAATTTGAAAGGGGACAGCTAGTACAGCTTAGCCTGACAAAAGTAGTCTTCGCCTACAAAAGGCTCTGGTGGTGATGCCGTCTTGGGCTCCATGATGACCTCCGTCTTGCCATCCTGCTGGTCTTGGTCTCGTTACACCAAAATAGAAACCTTTGCTTGATGCCTCGGTACTCCGCGCCTGCGCTTGCCCCCTTGGCACCTAAGAGGAAGCAAGGACGCTGCGCGCGCTGGCACCCGCCTCGCGCCCGCCTGGTCTCGATTATCATGGCTCACGTCACGAGGACCTCGCGAGGTTTGCCTTGCCTTGATCTCTTCACCCCTCATGATCCTGTCTGGCGAGGCCTCTCCTGAGGAGGTCTTGCGTCATCCGCCTCGCGAGGGTCTTGAATACCTCATCGATGAAGATGGGCCATACAGACCTGCTAGCTCAGCCATGCCGTGGGCCGCAGGCAGGCAAGTCTGGGGACCCCTGTTCCCGGAACGCCGACAGTAGCCCCCGGGCCCAAGGCGCTTGGGCTTCACTTCGACGTGAAGCTAGAGGTCAAGCGCGGAGCGCCGCGGGCCCCAAAAGCCTGCGGCCTCGGTTGACGTGTGGCGGTTGATTGGGCGTGGGCCTCTCCGCTTCCCCACGCTGCCTCGGCAACTGCCCGACTTGACAAGTCCCTGCAACATGCCAGGAAAACCATCATTACTTGTGATTGTGGGGGGTGCTAGTTGGCCTTCTCCTGCTATAAATGAGGAAGGGGGCGGAGCCCCCGTCCCCCACTTCTTCCCATTCCACTTGCTTCTTCTTCCCCCGCTCTACTACTAGTAGCAACTTCAATGGTGCCGATCCGAAGGTTCTTAGCTGACGAGAAGGGAAAGATTCCCCTCGACATGTCGGCGCTGCTTCCGCGAAGAAGAGGTCGGTCCACCGTTGTGATGCTGCGGTGATGCAGGTGGTGACGAGGCCTTGGTGTGAGCAGCCTCCTCTTGGGTATCCACTGCCCTTGCACGCTGCTACCTCTTGAGCACTGCGTTGGATTTCCCGAAGAGGAGAGGATGATGCAGCAAAGTAGCGTAAGTATTTCCCTCAGTTTTTGAGAACCAAGGTATCAATCCAGTAGGAGGCTACGCTCGAGTCCCTCGTACCTGCACAAAAACAATAGCTCAACGCAACCAATGCGCTTAGGGGTTGTCAATCCCTTCACGGTCACTTACGAAAGTGAGATCTGATAGAGATGATAAATAATATTTTTGGTATTTTTGGTATAGAGATGCAAAGTAAAAAGTAAAACCAAAGCAATAATAAAGTAATGGAGATTGATATGATGAGAAAGAGTCCCGGGGGCCATAGGTTTCACTAGTGGCTTCTCTCAAGAGCATAAGTATTCTACGGTGGGTGAACAAATTACTGTTGAGCAATTGATAGAATTTAGCATAGTTATGAGAATATCTAGGTATGATCATGTATATAGGCATCACGTTCGAGACAAGTAGACCGAAACGATTCTGCATCTACTACTATTACTCCACTCATCAACCGCTATCCAGCATGCATCTAGAGTATTAAGTTAAAAACAGATTAACGCCTTAAGCAAGATGACATGATGTAGAGGGATAGTTTCATGCAAGATGATAAAAAAAACCATCTTGTTATCCTCAATGGCAACGATACTGTAAGTGCATCTAGTGCCACCCCTAGTTGGTTTTGGAGTATTGACGACAAACCTAGTTGAGGGACTAATGTGTTTGTGAGAATTGCAGGAGAACACAGGTAGAAGTCCCTCATTGATTCGGTTTTCCTATCAGAGATGACCCCTAAAAATGTATGAAGACATTGAAGTCAAAGGTGGTATATGAAGATACTCACATTGAAGACTATGACAAGAGAAGACACCACATGAAGCCTATGGAACTCGAAGACTTAGATCTTTCGTAGTTCTTTTTCTTTTGTGTTGAGTCATAGGAACCACCGTACTGTTAAGTGGGGTCCAAGAGAACTAGTCAGATTGACTGAAGTGATGCCTAACCAAAACCTATGTCTTCGAGTGAAGACTTTGAGAGCGAATCTTGTCCAGAGTCGGACAAGTCAGCTTTGCTTGTAGCCCAAGTAAAGTTGTCGTGTGAGTTTGAAATCTGACCGTTGGAACACGTGTCAGTTCCTTAGTGACCCAGGGTCATTTTGAACAAATCAGGTCGGGTTGCCAAGTGGCTATAAATAGCCCACCCCCTACAACCATAAACGGTTGGCTGCTCAGATTGAGAGTACTGCTTTTGTCGTTTGAGAGCAACCCACCTCAAAGCCTTAGAGAGAATTCCTTGCGAGAATAAAGCCCTAACCACCCAGAGCCAGAGAGAATTGGGCATCACTTAAGTCTTCTTGTCTGTGTGATTTGAAGACTTATTACACTTGAGGACTGTGCATCCTCCAGCCGGTTAGGCGTCGCGTTCTGAGCATCCAAGAGACATTGTGGATTGCCGGTGAACGAAGTCTGTGAAGGTTTGGGAGTCTACCTTGAAGACTTACCAGAGTGATTGGGCGAGGTCTGTGTGACCTTAGCTCAAGGGGAATACGGTGAGGACTGGGTGTCCTGAGCTACGTGTTCAGGACTGTGTGTCCGGGACTGTGTGTCCTAAGGTTTAAATACCTAGCCGCCCCAACCAGACATACAGTTGTCACAGCAACTGGAACTGGTCCAACAAATCATTGTCTTCAACGAGTCATTGGTTTCATCTTCCCTTCCCTTTACTTACTGTTACTCCTTGTGGAGTCATTGTATGATTGCACTATCTTTTGTCTTCACTGAGTGACTGCATGTTCTGTTTGGCTTCATAATATCTTCCTACCTGATCCTTACTACCTAGCTGCTATTAGTCTTTGTGCTTTCACTTCATTGAATACTTGACTATGGTTTGCCTAATGTAGTCTACCTTCCGTTGCATGGTAATCGGTTTATTTCTATCGTTTGTCTTCGAAACTTCCACGTTTTGAAGACTTTCATAAAAATCGCCTATTCACCCCCCCTCTAGTCGATATAACGCACTTTCAATTGGTATCAGAGCAAGGTGCTCCCTTGTTCTGTGTGATTCGGTTTAACCACCTAGAGTTTTAGCTATGTCGACTGCAGGGATAATTAAAGTCTCCGCTGCGTGCCCCGTCTTCGATGGAACTGAATATCCCTACTGGAAGAATAAGATGTGCATGCATCTTGAAGCCATTGACGTCGACCTATGGTATGTCATCGAAAACGACGTTCCCAAGGCTGGAGAAGGTGTCACTGCTGCTGATGTCAAGAAATTCGTTCAACTGGACTCTAGTGCCAAGAATATCATCTGTGGTCATCTGACCAAAGGACAGTATGGGCGTGTGAGTGCTTTGAAGACATCTAAGCTGGTCTGGGACTGGCTCTCCAAGGTCAATGAAGGCGTCTCAACCCAGAGAGATCAAAGAATCAGTGTCCTTCGCAACCTCTTCAACCGCTTCAAGCGAAATGACAATGAGAATGTCCAGCACACATTTGACCGACTCACTGACATCACAAATGAGCTTCAAGCCCTCGGCGCTACTGAGATCACCAAACATGAAGTCATCAAGACACTACTGAGATCACTTGATAGTTCGTTTGACATTCTAGCCCTGATGATTCAAGAACGTCCTGATTTCAAGACACTCGATCCGTCTGACATACTTGAGAGGCTCAACACACATGAGTTTCAGCTTTCTGAGAAAAGAGATATCTACGGTCCAAACTATGGGTGAACTCGTGCCTTGAAGGCAAAAGCTGTCTCCTCATCTGAAGAAGAATCTGACAGCAGTTCTGATGATCCTGAAGACATTGGAAGGGAACTTGCTATGCTTGTCAAGAAGTTCCAAAAATTCACCAAGAAGAAAGGCTTCAGAAAGTCTTCCCGATCAAGCTCAAGGAATGATGAAGCTTCTGCTCATGACTACAAGAAGAAAACATGTCACAAGTGCAAGAAACTTGGCCACTTCATCTCTGAGTGTCCACAGTGGGACAATGAGAACAAAAAGAAGAAGAAGAGCAAGGAATATGACTCTGACGACAAGAAGAAGAAGAAATACTCAAAGTCTTCTTCCAAGTCTTCATCAATGTCACAGCCCTAGATTTTTCCTCTAAATAGTTGCATCAGAGTGCATCATGCATCATGTTTAATTTCAAGAAATTTGGAATTGAGGGAATTTTCAAAGCCTCAAATTAAATATAAGGGCTAAGAACCCAAAATCTCATTCATTATTTCCAAAAAATCCTTCATTGATGTTTGACAATTTTGGCAAGGGTTTTGGTCCAAACCAAAATTAATGAACATTTTTAAGGATTTATTTTTGGGACTCTGAATTTAAATTAATAGCTATTTGAATTTGAATTATATTCATATAATTAGAATATAACTTCAAGTGCCACTGAAATGTTTTATGTGCTTTGGAAAAGTCCATCTAGCAACATAAAAATATTTCAGAGGAGTTGGCACTGGTTTTGAATCTTGTTTGAATTTAAAACAGTGGCCAAATAAATAAAAAGAAAACAAACAGAAAATAAAACAGAGCAGAACAGAAGAACTAACCTGGGCTAGCTTACCTGTCAGCCCACTTACTTGGCCAGCTGGCGGCCCGGTAAGACAGCCCAGCCCACCAGGGGCAGAGGCGTCTTCCACCTCGCGCCAGTCGGATGCAGGGCGTGTGTCCGCCGCATGCCGGCGCACGCCCCGCCACCTCCTGCCTGCTTGCTCGCCGCTGGAGACGGGCCCGAGCGCCACGACACCCCTTGGACCCCCTCGACCTTTCCCCTCACTCCCTAGTTCTCTCTCCCTCTCTGGTTCTCTCCCCGCAGCCGCCCGAGAACGCTGTCATCGCGCCGCCGTGCACCACCGCGGCCACAACCACTCCCTCGCTCCCTCTCCGTCCCAGGCGTCTCCGCCTAGCCGTCTTCGTCCTCTCCACCGAGTCACGCGGCGCCAGAAGCTCTGCTGCGCCGCCACCACCGTCGTTTCCTCATCGGCCACCGAAGATCGTCGTTGTCGATTCGTCGCCCCGAGCGCCTCCCCGAGCCCAGCTGCTCTTCGGCCCCCAGTGAGCTCTTTCACCGTCTCCCCTTATCCCCGTGGCATGTAGCTCGCCGTAGCATCACTCTCCGTCGTGCCCGCGAGCTTCACGCCGCCGGCGAAGTCGTCACCGTGGCTAGAGCAAGCCCAGCTTGCCCCTGAGCATGTCATCGTGCTCGTGCTGCTCCCAGGAGCCGAACTAGCCCACCCGTTCATCCCACCGTGCACCACAATGCCGATTCCAAGCACTCCCAAACTCCGGCCGCCGCGCAAGTCGCTGCCGCCGTCGACTTAGCCCACCGGAGCCGCTGCTGCATGCATCCCTTGATGCGGCCGAGCAAGGGCTATGCCCTGGTGGCCTCAGCGCGCCAAACCCCTGCCCGTAGCGCATTTCCGAGCGTCCCTGCCACGCCTGAGTGCTCGCCGTCGTTTAACTCCGGCAGGATGACATGGCACGTCATTAGCCGCTAATGACCCCGCTAATGACCCCCCTCTCTCACTGAAAAACGGGCCCCACACCCAAATTAACCCTGGGATTTATTCCCTGTTTAGCTTAGATTAATCCGGCTGAACCCACATGTCAGTTTGACCCTGCTGACGTGGTGTTTGACTGGGCCCACCTGTCTGTGACTCGAACCAGCCCTGAGGACACTGACGTGTGGATCCCAGACGTCAGGTTTGACCTGGACTGGCATTGTTGACCGGCTCACGTCATGCAGTCGTCATGCTGATGCAGTAATGCATTTTCTGGTTTTAGTCTAATTTAAAATAGCCAGGAAATTCCAGAAAAAAGCCCCAAACTTCTAAAATTCATAGAAAATTATCTATAACTCCAAATAAGATAAATAATATATGAAAAATTATCAGAAAAATCCAAAGAATCTGTTTATGTCATTTTCATGCATGTTTGAACAAGTTAACCTCACTGAATAGGACAATTCATGATTATGGAAGAAATGGTAATTAATTTTGGAGTTGGAATTTGCTATAGGTTTGAATTCCACTTCAATGAATATGACTAACTATTGCACTAGGTCAATTCAGTACTTTAATATGACATATCATTCATATGAATGTGCATTGCATTGATTATGGTTCCTTTTTGTTTGCCGGTGTTGTTCCCCCTCGGTAGATGTTGTTCCAACGCGGTGATCGTTGACACTGATGAAGACCCAATGTTATCTTCAGAAGTTCCAGGCAAGCAAAAACCCCTTGTTCATTCCGATACAAGCCCACTCTCTCGCTCCTGCTCTCTTTTATTGCATTAGGACAACAATGATTCAACTATTACATGCTGCGGTAGTTGAACCCCTTTCCTCTGCATGACCTGTCATTGCCACAATAAATAGATGAAACCCACTAGCATGAGTAGGAGTTGTTTGAGCCCTGATGTGCCTACTCATTCTTGCTTGTTGTCATGCCTGCTACTGCTTAGAGTTGAGTCAGGTCTGATTCATCGGGAATGAATTGGAACATGGTGAACATGTCCTACCATTGAGAGCTAAGTGTGTGAACACGATTTGGTAAAGGTAGCGGTGAGAGGCCATGTAGGAGTACATGGTGGGTTGTCTCATTGATACCGTCCTCAGGAACTGAGTTCTGTGTTTGTGATCCATGAACAGTTACTACCACGCATTGGGCTCCGGGTGCTCCAAGCTCTCTCGACTTATTAATCAACTTGATCTCCGTCCAGGAGTTGCAACTAGTTTCTGGTGTTTGTAGGTAGTGTTAGTAGTCTACCAAGTGGCACCCGGTACAGGTGGGCTTGGGACAGACTAGGCACAGTGGCACGGTGTACCAAGTGGCACCCGGATGGTGGGCTTGGGAACCCTGCACACATCGTTTGGGGCCGTGAGCGACACCCCGGCCGGATCTCCTTGCGGATGGAACCCGAATAGGTGATAAACCTGGACCAGAGACTTGGTGGTTAGTCAGGTCGTGGCCGACTCCCTCGCCCGGCTTCCGCTTGAAGGTTGCCGACGTACATGACATGTACAGGGCTATAAGTGGCGAGAGCGTGTGTGAAGAAGTACACCCCTGAAGGGTTATCATTATCTATTCGAATAGCCGGATTCCTCGGATATGGAAACTTGGACCCCTTGAATAGTTCATAGACAAGTGAAAGTGGATACTCTAAAACTCGCAAGATAAGCGTGAGTGCTATGGATGGCCTTCTCGTAGGGAGACGGGAGCGGATCCATAGTGGTGTATTGATATGGTGAATATGTGGACTCGTGTGCGCCACCTCAAAGAGTTGCTTGCAGTCGTAGTTCAGGTAGCCACTGAGTCAAAGCTGGCTTGCTGCAGTTAAACTTCACCACCCCCCTTTATTGTTACCAATGCATATGTAGATAGTCCTGATGTAAGTCTTGCTGGGTACATTTGTACTCACTTTGCTTATTTTATGTTTTGCAGAGAGACGTCAGTCTCGCTAGTAGTTCCGTGTGGACTTCGATGTTTAGCTTGATACCTCAGCTACGATCTTGTGCCATCGGCAGGATCTGGTAGATAGTCAGGCTTCTCAGCCTTTTTCATTTGTAGTTGTCTGTACTCAGACATGTTAAGCTTCCGCTTGTGCTTTGACTTGTATGCTCTGAATGTTGGGTCATGAGACCCATGTTTGTAATATCTCGATCCTCGGAGCCTAATGAATAAATACTTGAGTCGTAAAGTTATGTCGTGATGCCATGTTGTATTTACACATGTCGAGCATATTGTGTGTATGACTGAAATGCTTGGTATGTGTGGGATCCGATAACCTAGTTGTTTATCCTTGGTAGCCTCTCTTATGGGGAAATGTAGTCTTGTACTTCCATGAGCCATAGTAGTCCGCTACAGCCCCGTTCACCGGAGTCCTGCTAGCCCAGCACTACTACTCAGGACACTTGACTGGCCGGCATGTGCTTCACTTCGTTCCTGTGTCTGTCCCTTCGAGTAAATGTCACGCGGTGACATCCGGAGTCCTGCCTAGCCTGCTACAGCCCGGGTTCCCGGAGTCCTGTTAGCCCAGTGCTACAGCCCAGATTCACACGCTGCTAACCGGCATGCTCGATGTGATTCATGTATGCCTGTCCCCATAGGTTGGTGCCGCTTTGGGTTCACGACTAGCCATGTCGGCCCAGGTTCTTTGTCATATGGATGCTAGCGACACTATCATATACGTGAGCCAAAAGGCGCAAACGGTCCCGGGCCAGGTAAGGTGGCACCCGTGGGAATACCGTGCGTGAGGCCGCAAAGTGATATGATGTGTTACATGCTAGATTGGTGTGACTTAGGATCGGGGTCCTGACAATCAAAGTCTTCATCACACAAGAAGAGCACATCTGGCAAGGCACGTGCGTTTGTTGGTAAGGAAATGGATTCAGAGGAGGAGTCTGCTTCTGAGGAGGCGGAGGTGGAGTATGAGGAGGAGTCCAATTCAGGCGTTGCAAGTCTGGCTACAGCATACGTTGCCAAGTCCATCTTCAACACTGAAGACAATGACTTCATCACCGACACTGATGCAAATGACAAGGACTACTCTGCATCTACCTACTGCTTCATGGCACGCGGTGCCAAGGTAAACACACGCACTACTCACTATCAAACATCTAGTGACGATGACTCTGATTGTGATTCAAAACCCAGCTACAAAACACTTGCTAAAATTCCAGCAGAACAACAGAAAGCCATGGAACATATTCAAAAACTGTTAGACAGAAGCGATGATCTGTTAGGTGCTGAAATGACTCGATCTGAATCCTTAATTGAAGACATAAAAAATCTTCACGTTAAGTATTAGGAACTTGAAAGTCGTCATGAAACTCTCTCAACAACTCATGAAAGGCTTTCCTATGATTATCTTCAAAGGAAGCAAGATCTTGAGAAATTGAGAGCGGTTCATGAAGATCTTCAAAAGGAAAACGAGTCACTTCACGCCAAACAGATCAGTCCCGCTCAGGAAGGATTTGAACCACCATGTCTTAAATGCATTGAGCGTGATAATGCTACTTCTGTTGCTGAATGTTCTGCTGCTACTGCTGTTGCGATATCTTCAACTGTTGATGTGGTAACTAACCCCTCTGCTGAGGATACCATCGCTATTGCTGATGAGAATGCTAGGTTGAAGACATTGCTTGAAACAGGGATGTACAAAAGTCTTAAAGGGCATCAGACACTATGTGATGTCCTCAAAAAGCAGATTCTGAACCGAAACTCGAGGAAAGAGGGTGTTGGGTTCGTAAGGAAAATGAATGCTGATGGCTCGTACTGGAAACCTGAGCAGTACCCCAAAACCATGTGGGTTGCTGCAAAGGAACCTTCAGCAGATCCATCCAATCTATCTGGCTTCACTTGTGCTAACCCCATTATCATTGATGAATCCTTTGATGCAAACTATATACTGTTTAAAAATCAGAATGGTGAAGTGTTTGCCAGGTACATTGGTACTAACTGCAGGAATGGACCGCCTATGAAGAAGATCTGGGTTCCGAAAAGGTGTCTGGAGAATCTTCCTGTGAATGTCATGATGACACCTCACGTGAAGAAGACAAACCTCAGACCAAAGGCTTCATACAGAAAGAGGACTCACCTGAGTCGAACTAACGCAAATGTTTTGCAGGGAAACCATACTCAGGCATATGAATATGAGAGCGGTTCATCAAACCGCCATGTTCATAAGACCAAGAACTATTCTGCTTATTCTTATGAGTACTATTGTCCGCCTGCAAAACTGTTTGCTAGGGCTCCAAAGCCAAAATTCTCAGATGCTACACTTAGACTTATTGCTTCTAAGCCACCCTTGAAGATGTGGGTGGCTAAGAAAGCTTAACTCTCTTTTGCAGGGAAAGGTCTCCAGCAGAAAACCAAAATCATCTGACGCTATTGCTGGGGACCTTAAACATCTTGTAGGGCGCAAGATCAAATGCCCTAATGGTCTTACTATGTACTTCGTACCTGAATCGCTTGCTACTCTCCCTATTAGTCCTAATCTGGATCTAAGCTTTCATAACCCACTGGTTCGTCAAATGTTTTTGCTTCACAATGCTCTTGGTGAAGCCTATCCCCCTAACTGCACTGTAGGGTACGACACCAACGTCTTCAGAATGGATTATTGATAGTGGGTGTACAAATCACATGACTGGCAAAAGAAGTCTTCTTATGGACTCAACCTTACATCCATCCGACAAGAGTCACATCACATTTGCTGACACTGGTAAAAGTAAGGTATTGGGTCTAGGTAGAGTTGCAATCTCAAGGGATCAACACATGGATAGAGTCATGCTTGTTGAATCCCTTGGCTTCAACTTAATGTCTGTCTCAATGCTTTGCGATTTGAACATGATCGTAATATTTGGAAAATATCGTTGCCTTGTACTAATGGAATCTGACAGGTCTCTAGTGTTTGAAGGGTATCGAAAAGATGATTTGTATGTGGTAGATTTCTCAGCAGGGCCACAGCTTGCAATGTGTCTTCTAGCAAAGGCTTCAGAATGCTGGCTCTGGCATCGGAGGCTTGGGCATGCTGGCATGAGGAACCTCCACACCCTTGCAAAGAAGAAGCATGTCATAGGCATCGAGGGCGTCAAGTTCAAGAAAGATCACTTATGTCGTGCCTGTGAAGCAGGGAAGATGACGAGGGCCAAACATCCCTCGAAGACAATCATGACCACTACTCGATCCTTCGAACTGCTTCACATGGATCTTTCCGGTCCCACTCATTACTCAACTCTTACTACTACTGCTTGTCTCTATGGCTTCGTTATTGTTGATGATTATTCTAGATATACTTGGGTGCACATAATCCTTTACAAGACTGAAGTGCAGGATGTCTTTAGACGCTTCGCCAATCGAGCTATGAACAATTTTGGCGCCAAGATAAAGCACATCAGAAGTGACAATGGCACTGAATTCAAGAACACTGGTCTTGATACATATCTTGATACCTTGGGCATCACACATGAATTCTCAGCCCCGTACACGCCACAGCAGAATGGCGTCGTCGAACGCAAGAACAGAACACTAATTGAGATGGCCAGAACGATGCTAGATGAATACAAGACCCCAAGAAAATTCTAGCCTGAAGCCATTGATACTGCATGCCATACAATCAATTGTGTTTATCTTCACAAGCTTCTGAACAAGACATCTTATGAGCTCCTTACTGGCAACAAGCCAAATGTCAGTTACTTCAGAGTATTTGGTGCAAGGTGCTGGATCAAGGACCCACATCACACCTCAAAGTTTGCACCAAAAGCACATGAGGGTTTTATGCTTGGATATGGAAAGGATTCACACTCCTACAGAGTCTTCAATCTCTTTCATTACAAAGTGGTTGAAATAGTGGATGTGCGGTTCGATGAGACCAACGGTTCACAAAGAGAGAAACTGCCAAATGTGCTAGATGAAGTTCCATCCAGTGAATCAATCAAGCTAATGGGAACTGGAGAAATTATACCTTCTGAAGCTCATCCTGAAGAAGAACTTATCATTTCAGCACCTGATCAACATGAAGACAATGCTCCGCCTGAAGACATTCCTTCTAACAACGACAATGAACAACAAGAGCAAAGTCTTCGCCCTGTACATCCTCGTGTTGCCAATGAAGTGCAGATTGAAAGAATAATTGATAACATCAATGCACCTGGTCCACTCACTCGTTCAAGGGCAACTCAGCTAGCAAATTTCTGTGGGCACTACGCATTCGTCTCAATAACAGAACCCAAGAAAGTGGAAGAAGCCTTCATGGAACCTGAATGGATTCAAGCTATGCAAGAAGAGCTTCAACAGTTTGAGCTGAATAATGTATGGGAACTGGTTAAGCGTCCTGATCCACGGAAGCACAATATAATAGGAACCAAATGGATATATCGCAACAAGCAAGATGAGCATGGTCAAGTTGTCAGAAACAAAGCTCGTCTCGTTGCTCAAGGATATACTCAAGTGGAAGGAATTGACCTCGATGAAACATTTGCTCCTGTGGCTAGACTTGAAGCCATACACATACTGCTGGCCTATGCAAATCATCATAACATACTTCTATATCAAATGGATGTGAAGAGTGCTTTTCTCAATGGCAAGATTGAAGAAGAAGTGTATGTTGCACAACCGCTTGGCTTTGAAGATCCAAAACATCCTGACATGGTATACAAGCTCAACAAGGCACTGTATGGCCTCAAATAAGCCCCTCGGGCCTGGTATGACACACTCAAATACTTCCTGAAGAGCAAAGGCTTCATACCTGGTTCCCTAGATCCCACTCTCTTCACGAGACATATGATGGTGAACTGTTTGTGTGCCAAATATATGTGGATGACATTATCTTCGGCTGCACCAATCAGAAGTACAGTGAAGAGTTTGGATATATGATGCAAGAGCAATATCAGATGTCCATGATGGGGGAGCTGAAGTTCTTCCTCGGTCTTCAAATACGACAACAACGCAACGGCATCTTCATATCTCAAGAGAAGTATCTCAAAGATTGCCTGAAGAAGTTTGGTATGCAAGACTGCAAAGGCTTCACAACACCAATGCCAGCCAAACATCATCTGCATCTCGACGACAATGGTAAAGAGTTCGATCAAAAGGTATACCGCTCCATGATTGGTTCTTTACTTTATCTATGTGCATCTAGGCCAGATATTATGCTTAGTGTTTGCATGTGTGCTCGATTTCAAGCGGCACCAAAGGAGTCGCATCACTTAGCTGTGAAGCGAATTCTTTGATATTTGGCTCACACCCCAACTCTAGGATTATGGTATCCAGAGGGCTCAGAGTTTGATCTGGTTGGATTCTCGGATGCTGATTATGCTGGTGACAAAGTTGATCGCAAGTCTACATCAGGCACATGTCACTTTCTGGGACGATCACTTGTATGTTGGTCTTCAAAGAAGCAGAACTATGTATCTCTCTCCACTTCTGAATCTGAATACATTGCTGCTGGATCTTGCTGCGCTCAGCTTCTATGGATGAAGCAAACACTCAAGGACTATGGCATTCATCTGAAGCAAGTGCCACTTTACTGTGACAACGAAAGCGCCATCAAGATTGCCAACAACCCAGTTCAGCACTCGAAGACAAAGCACATTGAAATTCGTCATCACTTTCTCAGAGATCATGTTGTGAAGGAAGACATTGATATCATACACGTCAATACTGAAGAGCAACTGGCAGATATCTTCACCAAGCCCTTGGATGAGAAGAGATTTTGCAAGTTACGGTGTGAGCTAAATATCCTGGAATCCTCAAATGTCCTGTGATCAGGCACACATCCTAACCCTTATGCATATTGATGACTTAGATGTGCAACACATGAAGTAAAGTATATCTTCAATCAATGAAGACATACATTCTAAGTGTGAATACATTAATGTGGAATTTGACTTCGGAGCGCCACGATAATTGTGCGCCGTGTCTGGGTCTAATACTTCCTATACGGTGGGTAACGCCACCACCAAACGTTCTATTCTGAAGTGTTTCACTCATGGAGTTACCTTGCAATGTCTTCACATTTGGTTTGGCTTCGATCTCAACATATCTTCATGATTATCTTCACTATGTTGATTATATATATATATATATATATATATATATATATATATATATATATATATATATATATTAGTGTTCTGTCCTCTACAACATTCACTTATAGCTATGTCTTCGTGTTGAATCTTTTGAACTAAGTGAATGTGATCGGACCCTAACCTCTCTATGCTTTCTATCTCAAACTCTATCTCTCCAAGTCATATGCATTCTATTGAAACTGTCGAATGTCTTCTCTGCGTCCTTGTCAGCAGAAGATACAGAGACAACCATTAAGTTCATTTTCAATGCTCATTCCTCCACATGAAATATGGAGAAGTAGGAACGACCACCCGACAATCCACGCGTGCATGGGACGTGGAACAAACCCCAAAATTCCACATAATGGCCACGTGTTCCTCAGATGCGAATCGCCAGGGGCACCTGTGTAATAGCAAAGTGCCGCCCCTGTACCTATAAATACACACTCACAGCGGTCATTGTCTCTTCTTCCACCCTCGCACGAACCCTAGCGCCACCGCTAGCCCTCGACGACGCCGGCGACGAAGTGCTTCGCTGCCGCAACCTCTCCGACACCGTCTTCACGCTGACCGCGGACATCATCCTCTCCGCCGTCACCGTAGGTGTCCTCCGTCACCAAGTTAGGGCACGGAAGATCGAACTGCTCGGCCTCATCTTCAACTCCGTCTAGCAGTTCTTAGTGTGGTAAATAAAACTTCCTTTTTACAGCACCGTTGATCCTATGGATTTGTCACTTTCTACCACAAGCAGTTTCTGTTCACACAAGTTAGATCTCTCTCATACTGCATCTCATAACATGCCTAGTATATTCACTTGTGCTTCACAAAGTAGTTAGATTCCTCACTTGTACTGATCTGTGGATTCGTACAAATCTGGAACCAACTTCTTATCTATGAGTGAATGTCTTCGCACGATGAGGTCAATGTCTTCTAAACTGATTTATCTTCAAAATCTTCTGAGAATGCATATGACCTCTTCCCCTTCCCTCGCACCTTAATGCTATCATAGGTACATGTCCGTGGGAGAATCCTTTTGTTCTCATAGTCTGCATTCATTTGCAGAATTCTTACAGCATCACATAAATTCTCCCGAAGCCAGTTCCTGTTGGTCCAGCAAGCGAAAACCTTTGAAGCCTTTGAAGGTCTTGAAGCCTTTCAAGTTAAAGTTTATGGCTTCAGAGAAAGCAGCAAGGAAGGGTGGCAGAAAGCGTCGTGGTGAAACATCCAGAGATCTGCCAGATGAACTCTCAGAAATGTACAAGACAGATCCTGAAGAGGATTACAATCAGCGCAAGACCCGAATCCAATGGATTCGAAGATATTGGGCATCACAATGGTTCAAATACAGATTTGTTACCCAGGAGTATGCTGAGAAAAACGCCATCAAGAGACCATGGGGAGACATACTATACAAGAATCTTCTACCCAGGTCCAGAGATGAAGCTATTGCACAAGGCTTCTATCCCTGCATGGTCCGTGGGCCACAGCCAGCTGACGCACACCCATCGTCACTACTATGGTGTCGTGACGACAATCTGTTCCCTCATCTCCTGGTCCCTCATCTCGAAGGGCATATGGCACACGACATGCAGAACCCAATGTCATTGGTCCTTTCGACAACCTTGAAGGCCTCATCACTCGCATCCTAGCTCAAGGGACTGCAGTGAATGAGCCTGCAGCTGAAGCTGAATCAGAAGAAGCTCCTGCAGCACTAAAGACAAAGAAGCTGAAGAAGCCTAAAGCTTCAAAGCCTGCCCCTTCACCAAAGATCTCACGAGCGAATCCACTGGCAACTGCACTTCCTGAAGACAGTGTGTAGTCCGAAGACTTATCTCGCATCTCCAAGCCCCAGAAGGTCAAGATGCCTCTGCCACACACCGGCCAAGAGCTAACAGCTGCTGCCATTCTGCGCAATGATGACATTGATCTGTCAAGTGATGAAGATCTTGCAGATGACGCTCTTGAACAACTCATCAAGAGCAAAGAAGAAGCAGAAATCTTCAATGATCTGCCTCTCTTTGATGTGACCATCATCCACAACTTCATTGATGAATGGTTTGACACGCCAAACATCAGCTTTGAAGATCTTCAGCTACCCATTGGCCTCAGTGTCGCCTTCCATGGCGCCATTGCTTCAGAACTATCCATCTCCCAGCGCGTTGTTGAACTGAAGCAGAAGATTGACTATGAAAAAGCTCAGTTCAAGAAGCATATGGCCAAGCTCAGCGTGCAAGATGTGAAGAACTTCAAGATCATGCTGCACGAGCTCAAAGAAGCCTTTCTAAAGAAACATGCAGAAGCTCAGGGTTCGCGTGAGCGCATGAAGACTCTGGCTGACAGATGTGTGCAAGGCTATAATGAGGCTGAGAAGCGCAAGGCACTTGGGCGTCCTGGCATCAACCCCAGGATGGCTGCAAAGAAGAAGAAGAAGCCTGCTACGGCTGAACCTGATGCACCAAGGCAGGAAGCAGTTCCGATTGTCTTCCCAACTAGACTGACTGGCTCGAAGCCAAAAAGCCGGTCAACCGCTTCAGAGCTCAAGAAGACAAGGATTATTGAAGCTGAAGCCAGGAAGAGAAAACACTCTGAAGCCTCTCCTACTGCCCCCTCCAAGAAGAAGAGGAAGACCAAGAAAGATCGAGCTGCTCCCACAGAGCCCTTGATAGTTGAACCCATTTCTATGGTCTATCCTGAAGCTGAACGTCAACTGACAATCCATGAGCCTGCTTCCACAGAGGCTCATGAAGCTGAAAACATTCCAGCAGTTGATCCCATCGCTGCTGAAGACATTGGTCAACATGACAATGTAGCAGATGGTGCAGTCCTTCCTCAGCTTGAAAATAGCGAACTCATCAGCATTGGTCGTCCACTAACGCCAATCGCACAAGATGCTTCATGGGCGGATCGCCCACAAGAGGAAGAAGACTATGAGGCCCAGCCCACTCCAACTCCATAGGCGTCGTCTGGGTTCCGCAGGCTTCGCAAAGGTCCAAGGCCTCAAGTCTCTGCTGAAGACATTCCGGCTGCATCAGCCGCGGAAGAAGAAATACCACAAGTTGGCACTTCCCCGTCCCACCAAGAAGCAGTTCTCCAGGAGAACGTGCTTGAAAATCCTGCGGCTGCCACAACCACCAATGAAGCTAATGTGGAGCCCTCCCCAACAAAAGCTTCAGAAGACAGCGAAGCCATTGATCCTGCCACTTCTGTTCCTGAGTCTGCTGTAGGTCCCTAGTTCGACTATCATGTTGAGCACAGGCCTCAGGTACAGAAGCCAATCCCAAGATTGCCAAGGTTCCCAGGTCCTGCATCAGCACCTGGCTCCTTCAACATCAATGGCTTCAGGGCAGACAACACATTCTTCAATAGCTCCAGGAACCCCTACTCAAGGGAAAGGATATCATCTGATCGGTTCTGGAGCTATCCTCAACGAAGCTATTACTCATGCATTCTTTACAGCCAAGGTCGCATCTTCCCACACAAGCGCCTTGACATTGAAGCTATAGCTGGTCTGCCCTGTCTGGAAGAAGCTTTGGATTGCTTCAAGCAAGTTGGACTGCTGCCGTTCATTACTGAGCAGGAGCATTGGAATGAAGAGCTGCTGCTCCAATTCTATGCCACATTACACATCTGTGGGTACAGCAGAGATCTGAAGACTTGGGTCCTGGAGTGGCTGACTGGCAATGTTCATCATGAAGCCAATGCATTTGACATCATTGAGCTCACTGGCTTGCCCACTCCTGGCGATCTCTTCGAGCATGGCTGTCAGCTGCATACTGAAGCTATTGAGAGCATCTTTCAGAAGCCAGAACCTGATATGAGTCAGATGCTCAGCATGATGAAGCCATTGCCCCAAGATGCTGCTTATCCCACAGAGTTCTTCGTTGAAGACCTTGAGTATCTGCCAAGAACCATTTATCACATCATTAGGCGAACTCTCTGGCCCATCAAAGGGCACTCTCCAAATGCCAAGCTTGAGGGTGCAATGAAGACTTTGATATTCTATATTCTTCATGGAAAATGCTTCAATGCACAGGACTTCTTCATACGCCAACTTGCTGCATTAGGCACTGATCTGTTTGGTTTGAAGTTCTATGCCCCTTGGGTCAAGCGGCTGATCAAGCTACACTCCGCTATCTCGTATCAGCCCTCAACCCACAACCATCGGATCTTCTTGCCTGATGTGGATATGTCTACTGAAGCCATATATTCTGAGCCTGCCAACCAACCTCTAAGTCTTCAGAATGCAGAACATCAGAGTTTTACTCAGAACGTTGAAGGTGTTAAAGCAGTCTCTCGGGTGTATCCTTTGGCTGGCACTACACGTGCACCACACCCTGCTTCCACTGAAGCCACTGATAGTACAACTGCTCCAAGACCCAAGAAGCGCACTCGTGTTCTCAACGACCGAGAGCTTCTTGTGGCTCTACCCAAGAAACAGGATAGGCATCATGACTGGCTGAAGCGTCAGATGAAAAGCCTCTTGGTGGATGTTAATCGCATTCGAAATCTTGCCACCAAGAATGCTTTCGTTACCCATGAAACCTGTCGCCGCACATGGAAAGGGCTCACGATGATGTGTTCTGAAGCTGATCTTCAAGAGGATGGCTTCACTGAGCGATTCAAGTTTGACTCCACACCTCCTCGAAGAGCTGTGCTGCTAGGAACTCCATCCCTTGAAGACTCTGAGTTCTCTTCCTCAACTGCAACAGTAACTGCCAGAATTATCGAAGATGAAGACGATGCTACTTCACCGCCACCTCCTTCAGCACCGCCAAGCTCTTCAGCACCGCCAAACACCACCAACGACCCTGCTACTTCACCTACTCCTCATGGGAACGAGTAGAGACTCTATGTCTTCAAACCTTTTTGGTCCTTACTAACAAAAGGGGGAGAAGCATATGAGGTTGATAGTCTTCAAGCGGGTCCACATGGGGGGTGCTTTATATTTTTGCTTCATGATTACAACTCTCGTTTTGCTACATTTGGTTCTTTGAGTTGTAACACTTGAACTAGATGGTCGTCTGCTACTTATTTGCCACCTTGTTTTTGCGATGATAAATTCCGCATGTGCGACGATAAATTCCGCACTTAGATCATTCTGCAGACGTCCATTTTCCATTATGCATGTCATTATCTTCATATGCTTTCACATGCATAGTGGATTGTCATCATAAGTTGAAGTGGATCTCCATAAGTACATCCTGCCATGTGCATTTGCATTCCAAAAGCAAATTACTTATATGCACATCTTCAGGGGGAGCCCTTGCAACTTATGAAGACAATTCCTTATCCTTTACAATTTCATAGATTATATTCCCCGTTGAAAACTTCAACTAGTTTGTCATCAATCACCAAAAAGGGGGAGATTGTAAGTGCATCTAGTGCCACCCCTAGGTGGTTTTGGAGTATTGACGACAAACCTAGTTGAGGGACTAATGTGTTTGTGAGAATTGTAGGAGAACACAGGTAGAAGGCCCTCATTGATTCGGTTTTCCTACCAGAGATGACCCTAAAAATGTATGAAGACATTGAAGTCAAAGGTGGTATATGAAGATACTCACATTGAAGACTATGACAAGAGAAGACACCACATGAAGCCTATGGAACTCGAAGACTTAGATCTTTCATAGTTCTTTTTCTTTTGTGTTGAGTCATAGGAACCACCGTACTGTTAAGTGGGGTCCAAGAGAACCAGTCAGATTGACTGAACTGATGCCTAACCAAAACCTATGTCTTCGAGTGAAGACTTTGAGAGCGAATCTTGTCCAGAGTCGGACAAGTCAGCTTTGCTTGTAGCCCAAGTAAAGTTGCCGTGTGAGTTTGAAATCTGACTATTGGAACATGTGTCAGTTCCTTAGTGACCCAGGGTCATTTCGGACAAATCAGGTCGGGTTGCCAAGTGGCTATAAATAGCCCACCCCCTACAACCATAAACGGTTGGCTGCTCAGATTGAGAGTACGGCTTTTGTCGTTTGAGAGCAACCCACCTCGAGGCCTTAGAGAGAATTCCTTGCGAGGATAAAGCCCTAACCACCCAGAGCCAGAGAGAATTGGGCATCACTTAAGTCTTCTTGTCTGTGTGATCTGAAGACTTATTACACTTGAGGACTGTGCATCCTCCAGCCGGTTAGCCGTCGCATTCTGAGCATCCAAGAGACATTGTGGATTGCCGGTGAACGAAGTCTGTGAAGGTTTGGGAGTCTACCTTGAAGACTTACCAGAGTGACTGGGCGAGGTCTGTGTGACCTTAGCTCAAGGGGAATACGGTGAGGACTGGGTGTCCTGAGCTGCGTGTTCAGGACTGGGTGTCCTGGACTGTGTGTCCTAAGGTTTAAATACCTAGCCGCCCCAACCAGACATACAGTTGTCACAGCAACTGGAACTGGTCCAACAAATCATTGTCTTCAACGAGTCACTGGTTTCATCTTCCCTTCCCTTTACTTACTGTTACTCCTTGTGAAGTCATTGTATGATTGCACTATCTTTTGTCTTCACTGAGTGACTGCATGTTCTGTTTGGCTTCATAATATCTTCCTACCTGATCCTTACTACCTAGCTGCTATTAGTCTTTGTGCTTTCACTTCATTGAATACTTGACTATGGTTTACCTAGTGTAGTCTACCTTCCGCTGCATGGTAATCGGTTTATTTCTATCGTTTGTCTTCGAAACTTCCACGTTTTGAAGACTTTCATAAAAATCGCCTATTCACCCCCCCCCCTCTAGTCGATATAATGCACTTTCAGATACAATACGTGCCTTGCTGCCCCTTCTGTCACTGGGAAAGGACACCGCAAGATCGAACCCAAAGCTAAGCACTTCTCCCATGGCAAGATCAACTAATCTAGTAGGCCAAACCAAACTGATAATTCGAAGAACTTGCAAAGATAACCAATCATACATAAAAGAATTGAGAGAAGATTCAAATATTATTCATAGATAGACTGGATCATAAACCCACAATTCATAGGTCTCAACAAACACACCGCAAAAAGAAGATTACATCGAATAGATCTCCACAAGAGAGGGGGAGAACATTGTATTGAGATCCAAAAAGAGAGAAGAAGCCATCTAGCTACTAACTATGGACCCGTAGGTCTGAAGTAAACCACTCACACTTCATCGGAGGGGCTTGGATGATGATGTAGAAGCCCCCCGTGATCGATGACCCCTCCGGCGGAGCTCCGAAACAGGCCCCAAGATGGGATCTCGTGGATACAGAAAGTTGCGGCGGTGGAATTAGTTTTTTGGCTCCTCCCCCGATCGTTTGGGGGTATGTGGATATATATGGGATGAAGAAGTACGTCGGTGGAGCTTTGAGGGGGCCATGAGGTAGGGGGCGCGCCCCAGGGGGGGCGCCCTCCACCCTCGTGGCCGCCTCGTGGCTTTCTTGATGGAGGGTCCAAGTCTCCTGGATCTTATCTGATGAGAAAATCACGTTTCCGAAGGTTTCATTCCGTTTGGACTCCGTTTGATATTCTGTTTCTCCGAAACACTGAAATAGGCAAAAAACAGCAATTCTGGGCTGGGCCTCCGGTTAATAGGTTAATCCCAAAAAATAATATAGAAGTGGAAAATAAAGCCCAATATAGTCCAAAACAGTAGATAATATAGCATGGAGCAATCAAAAATTATAGATACGTTGGAGACATATCACACGCCCAAGCCGGGGGCTCGGGAGGATGGAGCAACGGGCGTCGGTGCGCGCACTGCGGCCAAGGTCGATGCGCTGCGGCGATGAGTGCTGTCGCTCCTGGAGTCCATGCCGCGGGCTCCTCACGCGAGCTCGTGCTGTGGGCGGCGATGCCCCCAAGCTCCTGGATCCGCTTCCCGCGCTTCTTCTCTGATGTAATGCCGCCGAGGGGGCCTCTCGAACTCTGGTTGCAGCATGCCGACTGCGACGCTCCGGCGACTGGAGCAGAGGTTGAAGCAGTCTCCACCAGCAAGATCTTCATGAACCGTGGCTGGGGCGAGGTCGTGCGGGTTTGCCGTGCGGAGGGAGCCCTCGCGATCCACTTCGAGTACGACGGCGCCTCCACGTTGTTCTTCAAGTTCTTCGACGCAGAGGGTCGCCGCTTGGAGTGTTGCCCCGAAGGGGAGCGCCAGGATGAGGCGCGCCCCATTCGCGACTCCTCCAGCAGCAGTGACTCTTGGGAGTCCAGCGGTTCACCCGAGCTCTACGAGACTCCGGAGACGGGCGACGACAGCTACGTGCCCCCACGCTCTCGCCGCGCCCGAAGCAGGACCACAAAGTCCGGCCGCCGCCGTCGCTGATCTGGATGGTGTTAGCGCCGGCCTCCCGCGGCCCACTGTTGATGATGGCGTCGGCCGCGGGGGTGTGTAGATAGGATTCTCCTAGGTTCTTGTCCTTTGTTCCCTGCGAGGAATCAAGAAGTACCCCGTGGGGGCATGTAAGGAGTCTGCAATGTCTTTTGTCGATATTATCCCAATTGTGGAAGCCTTGTGAGCGCAAGTCCTGTTTAGGCTCGGTCTTCCCTTTCCAATCTCGCGACAGCTTGTTGCTCTATGCTGGCAGGTCCCGGTCCCCAGGCAAGCTTCAGCCGTCGCTGGTATGCCAGGCTGCGTGCCGTGGTCAAGGCCAGGAGGTGAGCGGCCCGGGGTCCAGTAAGAGCTACTGAGGCGCGATGCTCAGGGGGTCCCCTTTAGCGCTCAAGTAATCGTGGTAAGATAAGAAAGGGAGGCGACGTTGCCGCAACAGGGCTGTGGCGAGTGTGTCCCCTAGGTTCCAACGATTAGTTGATCTGAGCTCATGACTTATCTTGGTGGTCCGAGGTCGAGTCGTCGTGATGCGCCAGACCTGTGCACAAACATCCGCAGTGTAGCTAGGTCAGGCCCATACGAGACTTCCCCTTTCCTATGCTCTCCTTTGTGCTCTACGTCCTCAGGTCCCGGCCCTCAAGCGAGCTCAGCGGCCGCTGGTATGCCAGGACGCGTGCCGTGGTCAAGGCCAGGGGGTGAGGGCTGGAGAGCCAGTAAGAGCTCCTGAGTCGCGATGCTTAGGATCACCCCTTTTAACGTGCAAGCGGATTACTCGGAAGAGGTGGGAGCTCGCGGTGCCACCTGGTATTATCCTCATGAGATTCCTGCGAGCCAGCACAAGGAAGAACATGATCTGCCGTTATGGTTACCAGCTTGCCGCTAGTTGCTCCGCGAGGGGTGAAGGCACTAAGGGCCTGGTGAGGTTACATGTGCGGGGCGTGCCGCGAGCTAGAGCTCGACCGCTCAAGTTTTTCAATGTGGCAGGGACGGACCCATGCACCAGAGCCGTGTCGGCGTGAGGAGGCCCCGTGGGAGGCGACGATTGAGCAGGTAGTAATCATAGGTAGATTAAACATGAGAGTAGCATGGTTAAGTAAGTGCATCGGAGATACGTGCCACTGGTCAGGCCCGAGCGTCTTGGGGATCATGCAGCCCGAGAGGCGCTCCCAACAAGGTAAGTTAAAGACATAAAAAAGGGATACATGCCACAGGGACAGACCCATGCGGCCTGGGAATGATGCAGCTCGAGGGGCGCTCTCAGCTAAATGAACTTGGAAAATGTCACCTGGTTATGTTGACGAAGGAGAGTTGGAGCAGCTGAAGGTGCGCAGTGAAGGGGTTGCTCCTCACGAGCCACCGAGGCCCTGAGCCTCAGGAGGCTCTGGGGGCTCAGGTGGTTCCTTGAGGACCGTCTCCATCTCCATCAGGACGGCGTGGTGCCTGGCCTCATGAGCCGCTAGGATGCACCGCAAGCTGTGCAGGTAGGCGGACGACACGCTCGGCGGGCCGAAGGGCATGAGAATGTATCTGTGCGGTGGGCTCTCACAGCATCCCACGCGCGAAGGCCAGAAAAGCTCCTGAGAAGCAGCCATGTTGAGCCCTGGAACGTCGATGCAGACGCGCAGCCTGGCATCCTCGCCTGGATGGGAAGCTGCGCCTCGTGAGCGGCGGTCGCCGCGCATGGCCCTTGCGTCTTGCAATTCATGGGTGGTCTTGGTGATGAACTCCTGAACGGTGGGCGATCCTTGCCTTGTGCCCTCCTGAGGGAAACGTGCCATGAAGCACGCCTCCAAGTGGTGCCCAAGCGCCTCCCTCGTGATGTGGGCAAGGTCTGAGGCCTTCCAGAAGAAAGCCCCCGAGCCCTGCCCGAGAAGGGCCCCGGGCGCGCCTTCCTATGCGATGGAGGGAGGTGCCCCGGGAGCGGGTGCTGATCCTGACGAGGCTCCGGCTGTGACGCCACCCTCCTGAGGTCCTGCACGGCGCAACCGCTTCTTCTTCTTGGGGATGACCTCAGGAGGGCCCTCGCCCTTGCTGTCGCGATCGTCGATTGCTGCAATTGGGAAGGCACGCTCGTGGGAGCACACCGCATCTCTTTCTTCACATGGGACCGTTATGAACTTGGCCAGGGCTGGATACCCGAGGATGGCATTGTACGGCAGATGGATGTGCGCGACGTTGAAGTCAATGAGCTCGGTGTGGTAGTTCTGGCGTTCCCGAAGGTGACAGGGAGGCAGACCTGCCCTATTGGTGTGGTGGAACCGTCGGTCACTCCTGAGAAAGGCTTGGTAGGCTGAAGCTGGTCATATGGCACTTGGAGGTTGTCGAACGTGTCGACGGAGAGGATGTTGAGCCCTGCGCTGCCGTCGATGAGGGTCTTGGTAACTTGCACGTTGCTGATGACTGGGGAGCAAAGCATCGGGAGGGCACTAGCGGTAGCTGCGCACTTGAGCTGATCCGCCGAGTTGAACGTGATGGGGCACTTGGACCATCTGAGCGGCCGTGTGGCTTCGAGCTTGGGGAGGACCGCATTCACTTCACGAGCAAACTGCTTGAAGATACACTGCGAGGCTGGGGCCTGGGCTCTGCCCGAGATGCAAGTGATAGCACGCGGTTCCTGGAAGCCCCCAACCCCCTCGTCTTGATGGTGTTCGTCATTCCTTCTTGGCGGTGGTGGCAGCGGAGGGAGTCCGGCCTTGCCTTGAGGATGATCCTCACGAGGCTGATCCCTCCAGGCGCCCTCGCGAGGCTGATCCTGCCAGCTGTCCTCACAAGGCCAGTCGCGCCACTCCTGGCGCGGGACATGGTCGTTCCAGCGTCCGCCACCACGTCCTCCTCCTTGGCCGTAGCCCCGGTCGCCGCGCTCGGGGCGTCGACCAAAGCGTCCTTCGCGAATGGCTCTAAGCTCTTGACAGTCGCTGGTGTTGTGGGTATTTAGGTTGTGGAAGGCGTAGAACGGACAGCTGCTCTTGGATGACTCTGGTTGGTCACTGCCATGCTTGGTGCCTGGTTCCGCTGCGAGCACGGCTGCTCCCTTGCGCTTCACGTCCTTGGCCTTGGCTTTCTTCTCCTCCGGGTCTACGGCTGGGAGCTCGAGGAGGGAGAGGCGCCCCTCCTTAGCTCTTGCACACTTGGTCGCCAGGTTGAACAACTCCAGGGACATGCACAGTTCCTCGTGGATAGCGAGCTCTTCCTTCATCTTGACGCCGCGGACGCCATCAGAGAACACAGAGATGATGGCCTCGTCCGTCACCTTGGGGATCTTGAGGCGAACGTTGTTGAAGCACTGGATGTACTTATGGAGGGTCTCTCTCGGTTGCTGCCTGACGCGGCACAGGTCAACTGTAGCCGGCGGGCGTTCGCGAGTGCCCTGGAAGTTGGCGACGAAGCAGTTGTGCATGTCGTCCCAGGAGGAGATCGACACCAGTGGCAGTTTCAAGAGCCAGGAGCGGGCGACATCTTTGAGACATGGGAAACTAGTTCACCATGACTTTCTCGTCGCCGTTGGCCGTTTCGATGCTCAGCTCGTAGAGCTACCATAACTCCGCGGGGTCGGGGGTGCCGTCGTAGGGAGGAGGCAGATCTGGCTTGAACTTGCCTGGCCAGGCAACGCTACGACGCTCGGGGGTGAAAGCGCGACAGCCGGCTGTGGTCACCGGGGCCCGCCTTGGGGGTGGAGCTTGGTCTTGATGGGGTCCGCGCCCTACCGCTACAGGTGGAGCGCGGTCTTGCCGCCGCAGCCGGTCCTGGCGCGGTTGCACGAGGATCGGCGGAGCGTTTTCTTGCAGTCGAGGGACTTCTTGACAGCTTCTTTTTCACGCGTGGGCGCGGGACGCAGCGGGTCGCGTCGTGGAGCCGCGTGCCTTGGTGCCAGGGCGCCGTCTTGGGGCAGAGGTGGTGGAGGTGCTCCTTGAGCTACGTCGCCCGTAGTTGGCGGAGGGCAAGGCGGAGAGAGGGATGGCGCAGGGGAGCCCCCTGCGGCACGGACAAGCTCGGCGATGCGGTCGAGCCAGTCCTTGAAGAGGTTGTCGACCGGTCGGTAGCGTAGGAGCTCGTGCGCCATGAGGGGTGCGGCCCGTGCGTCCATGAGAGGGCGACATGCATAGGAAGAAGAACCGGCCTGGGTCAGCGATGGAGTGGCAGTGCGGCCGTCCCGCCGCACCGAGGGGTGCAGTGAGGATACTTGCTGCTCGTTCCCCACCGGGCCGGTGGCGGCGTTGGCGGCAGGTGACGGGGAACAATGAGGTTGCCCGCCTATGGGAGCCGTCTGAGCGACGCGGGCGGCGAGGGCAGCCCGGCGCTCAGCACGAGCACGGCGCGCGTCTGCCATGGAGACGACGGAGCAATGGGGCGCGGAGCGATGGAAGGAAGCTTCGGCGCACCCCTACCTGGCGCACAAAATGTCGGATCATGGGTTCTGGTAAAACCCTCAAGGTTCGAACATTGGGGTGCACGCGAAGGTTTTCTCCCTATCGATCCACGCCCTAGCTCGCTATGATCTCGTGGATGAACTCCACGAACTTGCAACACAAAGACACAAGATTTATACTAGTTCGGGCCACCGCTGTGGTGTAATACCCTACTCCAGTGTGGTGGTGGTGGATTGCCTCTTGGGATGATGATGAATAGTACAAGGGGAAGAACAGCCTCCTGAGGTTGAGGTGTTCTTGTGCTTGGCAAACTTGTGTGGGTGAGATGCCTCTGAATCAGTTCTCCCTTTTCTCTCTTTTTTGCATTGTCCCTATTGTGGTGGCTAGTTCTACTTATATAGGCCCTGGTCCTCTCCCGAAATATTGAGCGGGAAGGGAGCCAACAACGACTGTCGGCGTTCTGGGAACGGGGGTCCCTAGACTTGCCTGCCTACGGCCTGCGGCATGGCTCGAGTGGGGGCCTACTGCGGCCCAGCTTCATCAGCTCAAGCTCAAGACCCTCGCAAGGGGCCAAGCCTTGCGGGGCGGACGACAGGAGGCTTCCTCAGGAGTAGCCTCATCAGGCAGGCTCGCAAGGAGGCGGAGAGATCAAGGCAGGTGTGCCTCGCGAGGAGACCATGACGCAAGCCATGACGATCGAGATTAGGCGGGCGCCAGGCGGGCGCTGGCCTGCGAAGTGTCCTTGTTTCCCCTTCGGTGCAAAGGGAGCAAGCACAGGCCAAGGCATCGGGCAAAGGTTACCATTCTGGTGCAACGAGACCAAGACCAGCAGAGCGGCAGGACGGAGGTCACCGTGGAGCCCAAGACGGCGTCATCACCAGTGCCTTTGGCAGCCGAAGACCACCTTTGGTCAGGATAACTTGTAATAGATGTTCCCCTTCAAAATGGCCAACTGTTGGCGCCCTTCCCACTCATTTTTTGGGAAGAGGACCAGGGCCTCTATAAATAGGACTAGCCCCGAAAGAAGAAAAGAGGAACAAAGAAGAAGAGAGAGGTCCAGAGAGAAAGAAAGAGAGAAAGGTCCGGACCGAGTAGAACACACTGCACTAGCTCAAGAACACCTCTCGCGAGGTTGTTCTTCCCCTGTATTGTTCATCATCAGCCCCTGAGGCAATCCACTACACCACACACTAGAGTAGGGTATTACACCACATCGGTGGCCCGAACCAGTATAAACCTTGTGTCCTTTGTGTGTTCTTCTTTCTAGCCTACATTTCTTGCGAGCCATAGAAGCGCGAGTCGGTAGGGGAAAGATCTCCGTGCGCACCCCAGAGTTCGAACCTTAAGGGTCTGCCGAAACCCGAAATCCGACATTTGGCCCGCTAGGTAGGGGTGCGCCGGAATCTTTCTTCCGCTGTCGCGTGTGATCTTCCGTCGTGTCCATGGCTGACGCTCGTCGGGCTCGCGCCGAGCGCCGGGCTGCTCTTGCCACCCACGTCGCCCAGACGGCCACCGTCGGCGGACGCCCTCATCGTTCCCCGTCGCCTGCAGCCAACGCCGCTACCGGCCCGGCAGGAAATGAGCAGCAGGCCTCGTCCCAGCATCCTTCGGTACGGCGGGAGGGCCGCACCGCAACCCCGTCACTGACTCCAGCCGGTTCGTCGTCCCACGCCTGTCGCGCCCCCACGGACATGCATGCCACGCTGCTCCTGGCAAGAGAGCTCCTGCACTACCGCCCCGTAGACGACTCTACGAGGAATGGCCCGCCCGCATCACCGAGCTTGTCAACGCCGCAGGGGGCTCTCCTTTGTCGTCCCTCTCGCTGCCTCGCCCTCCATTCCGCGCAGGGGGTGAGGATCAGGAGGCGTCTCCGCAACCTCCTCCCTAAGAAGGTGCCCTGGCTCCAAGGCGCGCAGCCCCAGGGCGAGACCCTCCACGTCCGGCGCCTGCGTGGCAAGAAGGGAGCTGCCAAGAGATCCCTCGTCCCCAAGAAGGTACTCATGCGCTTCCAGCACCGGCGCACCAAGATCGTGTGATGTGCCTCCACGCCGAGACCCCGCGCTGCTCCAAGCGGTGGCGCGTGGTAATCACCAGGAGCAGGCCCAACACCAGCAAAGGGCACCAGTGGCCACAGTAGGCTGACGCGCCTTCACCCTGAGCTACGCGGCGTCACATGGCCAGGCAAGTTCAAGCCTGATCTGCCCCCTCGCTACGATGGCACGGCGGACCCCGCGGAATTCCTGTAGCTCTACGAGCTGCGCATCGAAGCCGCCAACAGAGACAAAAAGGTCATGGTGAACTGGTTTCCCATGGCGCTCAAGGACGGCGCCCGCACCTGGCTCCTGAACCTGGCTCCCAGCACGATCTCCTCCTAGGACGAGATGCGCACTAGCTTCATCGCCAACTTCCAGGGCACTCGCGACCGGCCTCCGGCCATAAGCGACATGCGCCGCATCAAGCAACAGCCAGGGGAAACCCTGCAGAAATACATCCACCGCTTCAACAACGCTCGCCTCAAGATCCCCAGGGTGACTGAGGAAGCCATTATCTCAGCCTTCTCCGACGGCGTGTGCGACATCAAGATGAAGAGGAGCTGGCAATCCATGAAGACCTGTGCACATCCCTGGAGCTATTCAACTTGGCGACCAAGTGCGCCAGGGCTGAGGACGGACGCCTCTCCCTCCTCGAGCTCCCAGCTGCCGACCCAGAAGAGAAAAAGCCCAAGGCCAAGGACGTGAAGCGCAAGGGAGCTGCCGTGCTTGCAGTGGAACCAGACACCAAGCGAGGCAGGGATCAGCCTGAGTCATCCAAGGGCAGCCGATACTGCGCGTACCACGACCTCCACACCCACAACACCAACGAATGCCAAGAGCTCAGGGCCGTGCGAGATGGGTGTATCGGCCGACTCCCCGAGCGCAACGACAGGGGCTATGACCGAGGAGGAGGAAGAGGTGGAGGACGATGGGAAGACCATGGCCCTCGCCAAGGGTGGTGTGACCGACCTCGCGAGGATCGCTGGCAGGACCAGTCTCATGAGGGAGGCTGGAGGGACCAGCCTCGTGAGGATTGCCCGCACGGCAACGCAGGCCTCCCTCCTCTACCGCCACCACCAAGAAGGAACGTAGACCAACATCAAGACGAGGGGGCTGGGGGCTTCCAGGAGCCGCGCGCAATCGCTTGCATCTTGGGTGGCGCCCAAGCCCCAACATCACAGCGCATCTTCAAGCAGTTTGCTCACGAGGTGAATGCAGTCCTCCCCAAGCTTGAGGCCACGCGCCCTCTCAGGTGGTCTACATGCGCCATCACGTTCAGCTCAGCGGATCAGCTCAAGTGCGCGGCAACGGCCAGAGTTCTCCCGATGCTTTGCTCCCTAGTCATCAGCAATGTGCAGGTCACCAGGACCCTCGTGGATGGCGGAGCAGGACTCAACCTCCTATTCGTCGAGACGTTCGATAATCTCCAAGTGTCGTATGATCAGCTCCAGCCGACCAGGCCTTTCTCAGGAGTCACTGATGGTTCCACCGTTCCAATAGGGAAAGTTCGCCTACCAGTCACCTTCGGGCAGCGCAACAACTACCGCACTGAGCTCATTGACTTCGACGTCGCCCACATTCGCCTGCCATACAACGCCATCCTCGGGTACCCAGCCCTAGCCAAGTTCATGGCAGTGACTCACCATGGCTACAATGTCCTCAAGATGCCAGGAAGCGCTGGAGTCATCACCGTACCCTGTGAGGAAAGGGACGTGGTGTGTTCACTTGAGCCTGCGTTCCAAGCCGCAGCAATCGAAGACCCAGATCACAGGATCGGAAGACTTCCCGAGGCGACCCTTAAGAAGAAGAAGGCTTCGCCTGGCCCAAGCCATAAGGAGGCAGGCGCCTCCGGGGGCGTTGCGTCAGGATTCGCGCCCGTTCAGGGAGCACCACCCTCTATCGCATAGGAAAGCGTGCCCATCGCTTTCCTCAGGCAGGGCTCAGGGGCTCTTTCTTGGAGAGCCATCGACTTTGCCAAGGTCATGAGGGAGGCGCTCGGGCACCACTTGGAGGGGTGCTTCCAGGCACGTTTCCCTCAGGAAAGTACGAGGCAAGGAAGACCAAACCCTCAGGAGTTTATCACAGGAAACACCCATGAGCTACAGGAATCGAGAGTCATGCGCGGCAGCCACCGCTTGCCCACCGTGGCCCCACATCCAGCCGAGGATGGTGGGCTACGCGTCTGCATCGATGTGCCAGGGCTCAACCGAGCCACGTCTCAGGAGCGCCTCTAGCCCTCGCACATGGGGGGTTGCGAGGGTCCACCTCACAGCTACGTTCGCATGCATTTCGGCCTACCAAACGCGGTCGCCGCTCATCAGCGCCTGCTGAGGAGCATTCTGGAGGCTCAGGAGGTCAGGCATTGTGCGGTCCTGGTGGAGGCGGAGATGGCCCTCGAAGACCTACCCGTGCCCCCGGAGCCTCCCGAGGCTCCTGGCCTGGGGGCTCGTGAGGGTCGACGTCTTCACCGCGCATCACCCACTTCTACGGCATCGCTTCATCTTCAACGGCATCAAGTGACATCTTTCAAGTTCCATTTCTAGCTGGGAGAGCCCACAGGGCCGCGTCGTTCCCAGGTCGCGTGGGTCCGTCCCTACGGCACATATCCGTTATACATACGCACTTTACTTACCTTGTTGGGGGCACCCCTCAGGCTGCATCATCCCCAAACTGCTCGGGCCTGGCCCAGCGGCGTTTGCTTTTCCCTCATCTACTTGAAATGAATTTGCTCCTCCGCGCTTAATCTGGTTCCCAAGATCGTCATCTACTACTTATCGCGGACTTCTCCGCTGTCATGCAAATCGCTTGCACGTTAAAAGGGGGCACCTGAGCATCGCGACTCATGGGCTCCTACTGGCTCTCCAGCCCTCACCCCCTGGCCTTGACCCACGGCATTGCGACCTGTCATACCAGCGGCGGCTGAGCTCGCTCGAGGGTCGGGACCTGAGGATGTAGAGCATTTGCATTCTAACCACCATGCAGGAACACACCATTGATAAAGGCCCAGAGCCAGGCGCAGCCCGCCTTGATGTAGGGCCTTGTGAGTCCCACGCTGACTCACGAGTGCCCAGATACACCTCTCCTAGCCCTACCATCCTGGCCACGTGTCAGGGCGAGGCTGTACACGCCCCGGGGGCTCCTCCCGGAGGGGAGCCCCCTCCCACGTACTAGTGGAAGCACCATGCTCCGCGCTGGCTGATGACACTACTGAGGAGCGGCTATGCCCATACACATACGGAAGCGCTATGCTCCGCGCTGGTCATAAACAGCTGAGGGTGGCCCACGGCCGTACCAACCTCAGGGAGCCCGGAGCTCAGTGTCTTGCACCATCGCAATGCCTCCCCTCGGGAGTGCTGCACGAGGGGGCTAGACACGGGGCTGCGCCCGGGCCATGCCCGAGCGCACGCCACCCAGCCAGGTCCCTCGGACCTAGTCGTCGCGCGCCCCTCCCCGAGCGGAGCCAAGGTATGAAAACCCGTTTGAACGTCAAGGGGGACTCCTGAGCATCGCGACTCGGGAGCCTAACTTGCCACGTAGCCCCTCACTCCTTAGTCCCGTCCTAGTTTCCGGTTGGGGCTAACGGCGGTTGAGGTATGCGCAGGGCCGGGCCCTGCCGATGCAGAACGACCAATCCACTCCTTTGCTCCCCCTTCCCTACTTGTTGCTCACGCGTCAAGGGGGACTCCTAAGCATCGCGACACAGGAGCCTAACTTGCCACGTAGTCCCTCACTCCATAGTCCCATCCTGGTTTCCAGTCGGGGCTAACGGCGGTTGAGGTATGCGCGGGGCCGGGCCCTGCCGACGTAGAGCGCAAACAAATATGAGGGGAAAATGCAAATTCCAGGGAATTTAAAGCAAATATTACAAGCCATAGATTTTTTTACGACGCCAAACACAAGTTTAAACGCCTCCGCGAGGCATGGTGCATGTTGCAGGGGCAAAAACAGGACAGAAGCCGCGAGCTCCAGTGGCGCCGCCGCCTATGGTGGAGTCACGCTGGGCAACTCCGCCTCCTGAGGCCGCGGAGCTGGCGGCACCGCGCCCGGGCAAGGTACTAAAGGCACGGAACCTCCCCAGCAAAGCCTTGGCTCGGCCTTTCACGGCCTCAGCGGCAGCGGCGGCAAGGTCGCCGCTCACGGGTTCCAGAAGGCTGTCGACGTTGGGGTCGTGCAGGTAGACGTGGCTGAGGACATGCGTCAGCGCTGCAGAAGACAGGGCATGCGCCTCGGCCTCGGCCGTGGAGCCAAGGCCGTCTACGACATCTTCAAGCGCATGGACCAGGAAGGGAAGCAGCTCAGCGAGGCCGTCATCCGCACCACCCAACGGCTCCTCCAAGCCGCCCTCGTAAAGCGTCTTTAGCGCAGTGCGAGCTTTCTTCTCCAGCTGCGCGAAGGCCACCCGATCCTCGGCCAGCACCTTCGCCTTGGCGTCTAGCTTGGTCCTCTCCGCCTTCAGCGACCGCTCCAGCATCTCCAACCGGTCGCAGTGGTCATCAAGCTTGGTGCCCCGGTCCTTGATGGCAGCCTCCCGAGCCTTCATCTCCTTCTCCTTCTCCTGGCGGCCGCGGACCTCCTTGGTGAGCTCGTCGCGCAGGCCTTGCAGCTCAACCTCCAGCGCCTTGCAGTGGCCCTGGGTAGCTGCGGCGTCGCCCAGGGCAGCGTCGTGAGCGGCCTTGGCTTGGCTGGCGGCCTGCTTGTCCCCATCAGAGGCCGACATGGCCTGGCTCAGCGCTGCTCGGACGGAGGCGGCAGAACGGGCCCAGCCAGAAGCTAGCTCCAGGCGCCCGGTCATTAGGCAAGGGTCCATGCTCAGAAGATCCTCCCGCAGCTGGCTCAGTTTGTTCGCAACCCAGTCTAGGATGGTGACAGAGGGATCAGAAGAGACGGGAACCAGTGGGGCGGGCGGAGAGGACGGCAGCATGATCACATCTTGGCAGGAAGGAACCCCCTGGGCCTTAGCTACCCCGGTTGCAGCATCGAGCGTAGCCGCCTCCAGGGTCAGCGGGGCCACGGGGGCTGACTCCTCGCCGAAGCGCCCAGTTGGCCTCGCGAAGACGATCGGGCAGGGGAGGCGTGAGCCTCGCCGTCTCCTTCCCCAGCAGATGAAGGCGCCACCCCGGCAGATGGACTCGCCCCGAGCAAGGCGGCAGAAGCCCCTCTCAACATCTTCGCTGCAGGTGCCGGCCTGGCAAAAGAATGCAGACGTCAAGCCTCGGTGGCAGAAACCAAGCGAAGCATGGATCGAGCACTTATTGGTCGTCGCTTGCGGACTCGAGCAGCTTCCGGCCAAACTTGAAGCTCGAGAGCCTGCAGCTGGGGTCAGCCTTGGGAGGCCCGGAAGCAGAAGGCATGTCAGGAGGGTTGGAACTGGCCTCAGACCGCCCGGGGACCAGAGCAGACCCTGGGAGAACCGGCCCCGACTTGCCCTTCCTTGTGACCAAGAGAGAGTCCTCCCCTCCTTGCCTGGCACCGGCCTCGTCGTCGTCCGGCATGGAGCGGACGGCCCGGGACCTACGCCGAGGGAAGGACTCCCCCGAGTCCTCGCCAGTCTGAAAGTGCGTTATATCAACTAGAGGGGGGTGAATAGGCGATTTTTATGAAAGTCTTCAAAATGTGGAAGTTATGAAGACAAACGATAGAACTAAACCTATTATCCTGCAGCGGAAGGTAGACTACACTAGGAAAGCCATAGTCAAGTATTCAATAGAGTGAAAGCACAATGACTAATAGCAGCAATGTAGTAAGGATCAGGTAGGAAGATATTGTGAAGCCACACAGAACACGCAGTCACTCAGTGAAGACAAAAGATAGTGCGAACATACAATGACTTCACAAGGAGTAACAGTAACTAAGGGGAAGGGAAGATAAAACCAGTGACTTGTTGAAGACAATGATTTGTTGGACCAGTTCCAGTTGCTGTGACAACTGTACGTCTGGTTAGGGCGGCTAGGTATTTAATCCTTAGGACACACAGTCCCGGACACACAGTCCTGAACGCGCAGCTCAGGACACCCAGTCCTCACTGTATTCCCCTTGAGCTAAGGTCACACAGACCTCGCCCAATCACTCTGGTAAGTCTTCAAGGTAGACTCCCAAACCTTCACAGACTTCATTCACCGGCAATCCACAATGTCTCTTGGATGCTCAGAACGCGACGCCTAATCGGCTGGAGGATGCACAGTCCTCACGTGTAATAAGTCTTCAAATCACACAGACAAGAAGACTTAAGTGATGCCTAATTCTCTTTGGCTCTGGGTGGTTAGGGCTTTATCCTCGCAAGGAATTCTCTCTCAAAGGCTTCGAGGTGGGTTGCTCTCAAACGACAAAAGTCGTACTCTCAATCTGAGCAGCCAACCGTTTGTGGTTGTAGGGGGTGGGCTATTTATAGCCACTTGGCAACCCGGCCTGATTTATCCGAAATGACCCTGGGTCACTAAGGAACTGACACGTGTTCCAACGGTCAGATTTCAAACTCACACGCCAACTTTACTTGGGCTACAAGCAAAGCTGACTTGTCTGACTCTGGACAAGATTCACTCTCATAGTCTTCACTCGAAGACATAGGTTATGGTTAGGCATCACTTCAGTCATTCTGACTGGTTCTCTTGGACCCCACTTAACAGTACGGTGGTTCCTATGACTCAACACAAAAGAAAGAGAACTACGAAAGATCTAAGTCTTCGAGCTCCATAGGCTTCATGTGGTGTCTTCTCTTGTCATAGTCTTCAAATGTGAATATCTTCATATACCACCTTTGACTTCAATGTCTTCATACATTTTTAGGGGTCATCTCTGGTAGGAAAACTGAATCAATGAGGGACTTCTACCTGTGTTATCCTGTAATTCTCACAAACACATTAGTCCCTCAACTAGGTTTGTCGTCAATACTCCAAAACCAACTAGGGGTGGCACTAGATGCACTTACAATCTCCCCTTTTTTGGTGATTGATGACAAACTAGTTGAAGTTTTCAACGGGGAATATAATCTATGAAATTGTAAAGGATAAGGAATTGTCTTCATAAGTTGCAAGGGCTCCCCCTGAAGATGTGCATATAAGTAATTTGCTTTTGGAATGCAAATGCACATGGCAGGTTGTACTTGTGGAGATCCACTTCAACTTATGATGACAATCCACTATGCATGTGAAAGTATATGAAGATAATGACATGCATAATGGAAAATGGACGTCTGCAGAATGATCTAAGTGCGGAATTTATCGTCGCACATGCGGAATTTATCATCGCAAAACAAAGTGGCAGATAAGTAGCAGACGACCATCGAGTTTAAGTGTTACAACTCAAAGAACCAAATCTAGCAAAACGAGAGTTGTAAGCACGAAGCAAAATATAAAGCACCCGCCCATATGGACCCGCTTGAAGACTATCAACCTCATATGCTTCTCCCCCTTTTGTCAGTAAGGACCAAAAAGGTTTGAAGTCATAGAGCATCTACTCGTTCCCATGCGGAGTAGGTGAAGTAGCAGGGTCGTTGGTGGTGTTTGGCGGTGCTGAAGAGCTTGGAGCAGAGTCGAAGCATGCTGAAGGAGGTGGCGGTGAAGTAGCATCGTCTTCATCCTCGATAACTCTGGCGGTCACAGTTGCAGCAGAGGAAGAGAACTCAGAGTCTTCAAGGGATGGAGTTCCTAGCAGCACAGCCCTTCGAGGAGGTGTGGAGTCAAACTTGAATCGCTTAGTGAAGCCATCCTCTTGAAGATCATCTTCAGAACACATCATCGTTAGCCCTTTCCATGTGCGGCGACAGGTTTCATGGGCAACGAAAGCATTCTTGGTGGCAAGATTGCGAATGCGATTAACATCCACCAAGAGGCTTTTCATCTGACGCTTCAGCCAGTCATGATGCCTATCATGTTTCTGATGAAGAGCCACAAGAAGCTCTTGGTCGTTGAGAACACGAGTGCACTTCTTGGGTCATGGAGCAGTTGTACTATCAGTGGCTTCAGTGGAAGCAGGGTGTGGTGCACGTGTAGTGCCAGCCAAAGGATACACCCGAGTGACTGCTTCAACTCCTTCAATGTTCTAAGAGAAACTCTGATGCTCTGCATTCTGAAGACTTAGAGGTTCCTTGGCAGGCTCAGGATAGATGGCTTCAATAGAGATATCCACATCAGGTAGAAAAATCCGATGATTGCGAGCAGATGGCTGATATGAGATATCAGAGTGAAGTTTGATTAGCCGCATTACCCATGGGGCGTAGAACTTCAAGCCAAACAGATCAGAGCCTGATGCAGCAAGTTGGCGAATAAAGAAGTCCTCTGCATTGAAGCATTTTCCATGAAGAATATAGAAGATCAAAGTCTTCATTGCACCCTCAAGCTTGGCATGTGGAGAGTGCCCTTTGATGGGCCAGAGAGTTCGCCTGATGATGTGATAAATGGTTCTTGGCAGATACTCAAGGTCTTCAACGAAGAACTCCATGGGATAAGCAGCATCTTGGGGCAATGGCTTCATCATGCTGAGCATCTGACTCATATAAGGTTCCGGCTTCTGAAAGATGCTCTCAATAGCTTCACTATGCAGCTGACAGCCATGCTCGTAGAGATCGCCAGGAGTGGGAAAACCAGTGAGCTCAATGATGTCAAAGGCTTTGGCTTCGTGATGAACGTTTCCAGTCATCCACTCCAGGACCCAAGTCTTCGGATCTCTGCTATACCCGCTGATGTGAAGTGTGGCATAAAATTGGAGCAGCAACTCTTCATTCCAATGCTCTTGGTCCGTAACGAGCGGCGGCATTCCAACTTCCTTAGCTTCTTCCAGACAGGGCAGACCAGCTATAGCTTCAATGTCAAGGCGCTTGTGTGGGAAGATGCGACCTTGCTTGTAAAGAATGCATGAGTAATAGCTTCGCTGTGGATAGCTCCAGAACTGATCAGATGATATCCTTTCCCTTGAGTAGGGGTTCCTGGAGCTATCGAAGAATGTTTTGTCTGCTCTAAAGCCATTGATATTGAAGGAGCCAGGTGCTGATGCAGGACCTGGGAACCTTGGCAATCTTGGGATTGGCTTCTGTACCTGAGGCCTGTGCTCAACATTATAGTCAAACTGGGGACCGGCAGCAGACTCAAGAACAGAAGTGGCAGGATCAGTGGCTTCGCTGTCTTCTGATGCTTTTGTTGGGGAGGGCTCCACATTAGCTTCATTGGTGGTTGTGGCAGCCTCAAGATTTTCATCCTCCACTTGACGAGCTGGAGGGTCGGACACAAGCACGTTCTCCTTTAGAACTGCTTCCTGGTGGGACAGGGGAGTGGGAACTTGTGGGACTTCTTCTTCCGCGGCTGATGTAGCCGGATTGTCTTCAGCAGAGACTTGAGGCCTTGGACCTTTGCGAAGCCTGCGCAACGCGGGCGACGCCTGTGGAGTTGGAGTGGGCTGGGCCTCATAGTCTTCTTCCTCTTGTGGGCGATCCACCCATGAAGCATCCTGTGCAATTGGTGTTAGTGGACGACCAATGCTGATGAGTTCGCTGTTCTCAAGCTGAGGAAGGACTGCACCATCTTCTACATGGTCATGTTGACCAATGTCTTCAGCAGCGATGGGATCAGCTGCTGGAAAGTCTTTAGCTTCATGAGCCTCTGTGGAAGCAGGCTCATGGATTGTCAGTTGTCGTTCAGCTTTGGGATAGACCATAGAAATGGGTTCAACTATCAAAGGCTCTGTGGGAGCAGCCCGATCTTTCTTGGTCTTCCTCTTCTTCTTAGAGGGGGCAGTAGGAGAGGCTTCAGGATGTTTGCTCTTCCTGGCTTCAGCCTCAGCAGTCCTTGTCTTCTTGAGCTCTGAAGCGGTTGAACGGCTTTTTGGCTTCGAGCCAGTCATTGTTGTTGGGAAGACAATAGGAACTGCTTCCTGCCTTGGTGCGTCGGGTTCAGCCGTAGCAGGCTTCTTCTTCTTCTCTGCAGCCATCCTGGGGTCGATGCCAGGACGCCCAAGGGCCTTGCGCTTCTCAGCTTCATTCTAGGCTTGCACACACCTGTCAGCCAGAACCTTCATGCGCTCACGCGAACCCTGAGCTTCTGCACGTTTCTTCAGAAAGGCTTCCTTTAGCTCGTGCATCATGATCTTGAAGTTCTTCACTTCTTGCACGCTGAGCTTGGCCATATGCTTCTTGAACTGAGCCTTTTCATAGTCAATCTTTTGCTTCAGTTCAACAATGCGTTGGGCGACAGCTAGCTCTGAAGCAATGGCGCCTTGGAAGGTGACACTGAGGCCAATGGGTAGCTGCAGATCTTCGAAGTTGATGTTTAGCGTGTCAAACCACTCATCAATGAAGTTGTGGATGATTGTCACATCAAAGAGAGGCAGATCATTGAAGATTTCTGCTTCTTCTTTGCTCTTGATGAGTTGCTCAAGAGCGTCATCTGCTAGATCTTCATCACTTGACAAATCAATGGCATCATTGCGCAGAATGGCAGCAGCTGTTAGTTCTTGGCCGGTGTGTGGAAGAGGCATCTAGGCCTTCCGGGGGCTTGGATATGCGTGATAAATCTTCGGACTGCACACTGTCTTCAGGAGGTGCAGTTGCCAGTGGCTTCGCCCGTGAGATTTTTGGTGAAGGGGCAGGTTTTGAAGCTTTAGGCTTCTTCAACTGCTTTGGCTTCGGCACTACAGGCGCTTCTTCTGATTCAGTGTCAGATGTAGGCTCATTCACTGCAGTCCCTTGAACCAAGATGTGGGTGATGAGGCCTTCAAGGTTGTAGAAAGGACCGATGACATTGGGTTCTGCATCTCGTGTGCCATCAGCCCTTGGAGTTGAGGGACCAGGGTTGAAGTCTAGTCCCAATGTCTTCTTGTTTTGCTTCACTGAGTTCTGGGCAAATTGGAAATTGCGCTTGAACAGATTGTCGTCACGACACCAGAGTAGTGATGATGGGTGTGCATCAGCAGGCTGTGGCCCACGGACCATGCAGGGATAGAAGCCTTGTTCAATGGCTTCGTCTTTGGACCTGGGTAGAAGATTCTTGTATAGGATGTCTCCCCACGGTCTCTTGATGGCGTTTTTCTCAGCATATTCCTGGGTTACAAATCGGTATTTGAACCATTGTTCTGCCCAATATCTTCGAATCCGGGTCTTGCGCTGATTGTAATCCTCTTCAGGATATGTCTTGTACAGTTCTGAGAGGTCATCTGGCAGATCTCTGGATGTTTCTCCACGACGCTTTCTGCCACCCTTCCTTACTGATTTCTCTGAAGCCATAAACTTTAACTTGAAAGGCTTCAACACGTTCAAAGGCTTCAAAGGTTTTCGCTTGCTGGACCAACAGGAACTGGCTTCGGGAGAATTTATGTGATGCTATAAGAATTCTGCAAATGAATGCAGACTATGAGAACCAAAGGATTCTCCCACGGACATGTACCTGTGACAGCATTAAGGTGCGAGGGAAGGGGAAGAGGTCATATGCATTCTCAGAAGATTTTGAAGATAAATCCGTTTAGAAGACATTGACCTCATCGTGCGAAGACATTCACTCATAGATAAGGAGTTGGTTCCAGATTTGTACGAATCCACAGATCAGTACAAGTGAGGAATCTAACTACTTTGTGAAGCACAAGTGAATATACTAGGCATGTTATGAGATGCAGTATGAGAGAGATCTAACTTGTGTGAATAGAAACTGCTTGTGGTAGAAAGTGACAAAGCCATAGGATCAGCGGTGCTGTAAAAAGGAAGTTTTATTTACCACACTAAGAACTGCTAGACGGAGTGGAAGATGAGGCCGAGCAGTACAATCTTCCGTGCCCTAACTTGGCGACGGAGGACACCTACGGTGACGGCGGAGAGGACGATGTCCGCGGTCGGCGTGAAGACGGCGTCGGAGAGGTTGCGGCAGCGAAACGCTTCGTCGCCGGCGTCGTCGAGGGCTAGCGGTGGCGCTAGGGTTCATGCAAGAGTGAGAGAAGAGATAATGACCGCTGTGAAGTGTGTATTTATAGGTACAGGGGCGGCACTGCATTATTACACATGTGCCCCTAGCGATTCGCATCTGAGGAACACGTGGCCATTATGCGGAATTTTGGGGATTGTTCCACGTCCCACGCACGCCTGGATTGTCGGGTGGTCGTTCCTACTTCTCCGGGTTTCATGTGGAGGAATGAGCATTGAAAACTGACTTAATGGTTGTCTCTGTATCTTCTGCTGACAAGGACGCAGAGAAGACATTCGACAGTTTCAATAGAATGCATATGACTTGGAGAGATAGAGTTCGAGATAGAAAGCATAGAGAGGTTAGGGTCCGATCACATTCACTTAGTTCAAAAGATTCAACACAAAGACATAGCTATAAGTGAATGTTGTAGAGGACAGAACACTAACAGATATATATATATATATATATATATCTATATAATCAACATAGTGAAGATAATCATGAAGATATGTTGAGATCGAAGCCAAACCAAATGTGAAGACATTGCAAGGTAACGCCATGAGTGAAACACTTCATAATAGAACGTTTGGTGGTGGCATTACCCACCGTATAGGAAGTATTAGACCCAGACACGGCGCACAATTATCGTGGCGCTCCGAAGTCAAATTCCACATTAATGTATTCACACTTAGAATGTATGTCTTCATTGATTGAAGATATACTTTACTTCGTGTGTTGCACATCTAAGTCATCAATATGCATAAGGGTTAGGATGTGTGCCTGATCACAGGACATTTGAGGATTCCAGGATATTTAGCTCACACCATAACTTGCAAAATCTCTTCTCATCCAAGGGCTTGGTGAAGATATCTGCCAGTTGCTCTTCAGTGTTGACGTGTATGATATCAATGTCTTCCTTCACAACATGATCTCTGAGAAAGTGATGACGAATTTCAATGTGCTTTGTCTTCGAGTGCTGAACTGGGTTGTTGGCAATCTTGATGGCGCTTTCGTTGTCGCAGTAAAGTGGCACTTGCTTCAGATGAATGCCATAGTCCTTGAGTGTTTGCTTCATCCACAGAAGCTAAGCGTAGCAAGATCCAGCAGCAATGTATTCAGATTCAGCAGTGGAGAGAGATACACAGTTCTGCTTCTTTGAAGACCAACATACAAGTGATCGTCCCAGAAAGTGACATGTGCCTAATGTAGACTTGCGATCAACTTTGTCTCCAGCATAATCAGCATCCAAGAATCCAACCAGATCAAACTCTGAGCCCTTTGGATACCATAATCCTAGAGTTGGGGTGTGAGGAAAATATTGAAGAATTCGCTTCACAGCTAAGTGATGCGACTCCTTTTGTGCCGCTTGAAATCGAGCACACATGCAAACACTAAGCATAATATTTGGCCTAGATGCACATAGATAAAGTAAAGAACCAATCATGGAGTGGTATACCTTTTGATCGAACTCTTTACCATTGTCGTCGGGACCCAGATGATGTTTGGCTGGCATTGGTGTCGTGAAGCCTTTGCAGTCTTGCATACCGAACTTCTTCAGGCAATCTTTGAGATACTTCTCTTGAGATATGAAGATGCCGTTGCGTTGTTGTCGTATTTGAAGACCGAGGAAGAACTTCAGCTCTCCCATCATAGACATCTGATATTGCTCTTGCATCATATATCCAAACTCTTCACTGTACTTATGATTGGTGCAGCCGAAGATAATGTCATCCACATATATTTGGCACACAAACAGTTCACCATCATATGTCTTCGTGAAGAGAGTGGGGTCTAGGGAACCAGGTATGAAGCCTTTGCTCTTCAAGAAGTATTTGAGTGTGTCATACTAGGCCCGAGGGGCCTGTTTGAGGCCATACAGTGCCTTGTTGAGCTTGTATACCATGTCAGGATGTTTTGGATCTTCGAAGCCAGACGGTTGCGCAACATACACTTCTTCTTCAATCTTGCCATTGAGAAAAGCACTCTTCACATCCATTTGATATAGAAGTATGTTATGATGATTTGCATAGGACAGCAGTATGCGTATGGCTTCAAGTCTAGCCACAGGAGCAAATGTTTCATCGAAGTCAATGCCTTCCACTTGAGTATATCCTTGAGCAACGAGACAAGCTTTATTTCTGACAACTTGACCATGCTCATCTTGCTTGTTGCGGTATATGCCTATTATATTGTGCTTCCGTGGATCAGGACGCTTAACCAGTTCCCATACATTATTCAGCTCAAACTATTGAAGCTCTTCTTGCATAGCTTGAATCCATTCAGGTTCCATGAAGGCTTCTTTAAATTTCTTGGGTTCTGTTATTGAGACGAATGCGAAGTGCCCACAGAAATTTGCTAGATGAGTTGCCCTTGAACGAGTGAGTGGACCAGGAGCATTAATTCTATCAATTATTCTTTCAATCTGCACTTCATTGGCAACGCGAGGATGTACAGAGCGAAGATTTTGCTCTTGCTGATCATTGTCGTTGTTAGAAGGAATGTCTTCAGGCTGAGCATTGTCTTCGTGTTGATCAGGTGCTGAGATGATAAGTTCTTCTTCAGGATGAGCTTCAGAAGGTATAATTTCTCCAGTTCCCATTAGCTTGATTGATTCACTGGATGGAACTTCATCTAGCACATTTGGCAGTTGCTCTCTTTGTGAACCGTTGGTCTCATCGAACCGCACATCCACTGTTTCAACCACTTTGTAATGAAAGAGATTGAAGACTCTGTAGGAGTGTGAATCCTTTCCATATCCAAGCATAAAACCCTCATGTGCTTTTGGTGCAAACTTTGAGGTGTGATGTGGGTCCTTGATCCAGCACCTTGCGCCAAATACTCTGAAGTAACTGACATTTGGCTTCTTGCCAGTAAGGAGCTCATAAGATGTCTTGTTCAGAAGCTTGTGAAGATAAACATGATTGATTGTATGGCATGCAGTATCAATGGCTTCAGGCCAGAATTTTCTTGGAGTCTTGTATTCATCTAGCATCGTTCTGGCCATCTCAATGAGTGTTCTGTTCTTGCGTTCGACGACGCCATTCTGCTGTGGCGTGTACGGGGCTGAGAATTCATGTGTGATGCCCAAGGTATCAAGATATGTATCAAGGCCAGTTTTCTTGAATTCGGTGCCATTGTCACTTCTGATGTGCTTTATCTTGGCGCCATAATTGTTCATAGTTCGATTGGCGAAGCGTCTGAAGACATCCTGCACTTCAGTCTTGTAAAGGATTATGTGCACCCAAGTATATCTAGAATAATCATCAACAATGACAAAGCCATAGAGACAAGCAGTAGTAGTAAGAGTTGAGTAATAAGTGGGACCGAAAAGATCCATGTGAAGCAGTTCGAAGGGTCGAGTAGTGGTCATGATTGTCTTCGAGGGATGTTTGGCCCTCGTCATCTTCCCTGCTTCATAGGCACCGCATAAGTGATCTTTCTTGAACTTGATGCCCTCGATGCCTATGACATGCTTCTTCTTTGCCGGGGTGTGGAGGTTCCTCATGCCATCATGCCCAAGCCTCCGATGCCAGAGCCAGCATTCTGAAGCTTTTGCTAGAAGACATACGGCAAGCTGTGGTCCTGCTGAGAAATCTACCACGTACAAATCATATTTTCGGTACCCTTCAAATACTAGAGACTTGTCAGATTCCATTAGTTCAAGGCAACGATATTTTCCAAATATTACGATCATGTTCAAATCGCAAAGCATTGAGACAGACATTAAGTTGAAGCCAAGGGATTCAACAAGCATGACTTTATCCATGTGTTGATCCCTTGAGATTGCAACTCTACCTAGACCCAATACCATACTTTTACCAGTGTCAGCAAATGTGATGTGGCTCTTGTCGGATGGACGTAAGATTGAGTCCATAAGAAGGCTTCTTTTGCCAGTCATGTGATTTGTACACCCACTATCAATAATCCATTCTGAAGACGCTGGTGTCGTACCCTACAGTGCAGTTAGGGGGATAGGCTTCATCAAGAGCATTGTGAAGCAAAAACATTTGACGAACCAATGGTTTATGAAAGCTTAGATCCAGATTAGGACTAATAGGGAGAGTAGAAAGCGATTCAGGAACGAAGTACATAGTAATACCATTCGGGCATTTGATCTTGCGCCCTACAAGATGTTTAAGCTCCCCAGCAATAGCGTCAGACGATTTTGGTTTTCTGCTGGAGAACTTTCCCTGCAAAAGAAAGTTAAGCTTTCTTAGCCACCCACATCTTCAAGGGTGGCTTAGAAGCAATAAGTCTAAGTGCAGCATCTGAGAATTTTGGCTTTCGAGCCCTAGCAAACAGTCTTGCAGGCAGACAATAGTACTCATAAGAATAAGCAGAATAGTTCTTGGTCTTATGAACATGGTGGTTTGATTAACCGCTCTCATATTAATATGCCTGAGTATGGTTTCCCTGCAAAACATTTGCGTTAGTGCGACTCAGGTGAGTCCTCTGTCTATATGAAGCCTTTGGACCGTATGAAGCCTTTGGTCTGAGGTTTGTCTTCTTCATGTGAGGTGTCATGATGACATTCACAGGAAGATTCTCCAGACACCTTTTCGGAACCCAGATCTTCTTCATAGGCGGTCCATTCCTGCAGTTAGTACCAATGTACCTGGCAAACACTTCACCATTCTGATTCTTAAACAGTATATAGTTTGCACAAAAGGATTCATCAATGATACTGGGGTTAGCACTAGTGAAGCCAGATAGATTGGATGGATCTGCTGAAGGTTCCTTTGCAGCAACCCACATGGTTTTGGGGTACTGCTCAGGTTTCCAGTAAGAGCCATCAGCATTCATTTTCCTTACGAACCCAACACCCTCTCTCCTCGGGTTTCGGTTCAGAATCTGCTTTTTGAGGACATCACATAGTGTCTGATGCCCTTTAAGACTTTTGTACATCCCTGTTTCAAGCAATGTCTTCAACCTAGCATTCTCATCAGCAATAGCAGTGGTATCCTCAACAGAGGGGTTAGTTACCACATCAACAGTTGAAGATATTGCAACAGTAGTAGCAGTAGAACATTCAGCAACAGAAGTAGCATTATCACGCTCAATGCATTTAAGACATGGTGGTTCAAATCCTTCCTGAGCGGAACTGATCTGTTTGGCACGAAGTGACTCGTTTTCCTTTTGAAGATCTTCATGAGCCGCTCTCAATTTCTCAAGATCTTGCTTCCTTTGAAGATAATCATAGGGAAGCTTTTCATGAGTTGTTGAGAGAGTTTCATGACGACTTCCAAGTTCCTGATACTTAACGTGAAGATTTTTTATGTCTTCAATTAAGGATTCAGATCGAGTCATTTCAGCACCTAACAGATCATCGCTTCTGTCTAACAGTTTTTGAATATGTTCCATAGCTTTCTGTTGTTCAGTTGCAATTTTAGCAAGTGTTTTGTAGCTAGGTTTTAAACCACAATCAGAGTCATCGTCACTAGATGTTCGATAGTGAGTAGTGCGTGTGTTTACCTTGGCACCGCGTGCCATGAAGCATTAGGTAGAAGCGGAGTAGTCCTTGTCATTTGCATCGGTGTCGGTGATGAAGTCGTTGTCTTCAGTGTTGAAGATGGACTTGGCAACGTATGCTGTAGCTAGACTTGCGACGCCTGAATCGGACTCCTCCTCAGACTCCACCTCCACCTCCTCAGAAGCAGACTCCTCCTCTGAATCCTTTTCCTTGCCAAAAAACGCACATGCCTTGCCAGATGAGCTCTTCTTGTGTGATGAAGACTTTGAGGAAGACTTGGAAGAAGACTTTGAGTATTTCTTCTTCTTCTTGTTGTCAGAGTCATATTCCTTGCTCTTCTTCTTCTTTTTGTTCTCATTGTCCCACTGTGGACACTCAGAGATGAAGTGGCCAAGTTTCTTGCACTTGTGACATGTTTTCTTCTTGTAATCATGAGCAGAAGCTTCATCATTCCTTGAGCTTGATCGGGAAGACTTTCTGAAACCTTTCTTCTTGGTGAATTTTTGGAACCTCTTGACAAGCATAGCAAGTTCCCTTCCAATGTCTTCAGGATCATCAGAACTGCTGTCAGATTCTTCTTCAGAAGAGGAGACAGCTTTATCCTTCAAGGCACGAGTTCGCCCATAGTTTGGACCGTAGATATCTCTTTTCTCAAAAATCTGAAACTCATGTGTGTTGAGCCTCTCAAGTATGTCAGACGGATCGAGTGTCTTGAAATCAGGACGTTCTTGAATCATCAGGGCTAGGGTGTCAAATGAACTATCAAGTGATCTCAGTAGTGTCTTGACGACTTCATGTTTGGTGATCTCAGTAGCGCCGAGGGCTTGAAGCTCATTTGTGATGTCAGTGAGTCGGTCAAATGTGAGCTGGACATTCTCATTGTCATTTCGCTTGAAGCGGTTGAAGAGGTTGCGAAGGACACTGATTCTCTGATCTCTCTGGGTTGAGACGCCTTCATTGACCTTGGAGAGCCAGTCCCAGACCAGCTTAGATGTTTTCAAAGCACTCACACGGCCATATTGTCCTTTGGTCAGATGACCACAGATGATATTTTTGGCAGGAGAGTCCAGTTGAACGAATTTCTTGACATCAGCAGCGGTGACACCTTTCCAGCCTTGGGAACACCGTTCTCGATGACATACCATAGGTCGACGTCAATGGCTTCAAGATGCATGCGCATCTTATTCTTCCAGTAGGGATATTCAGTTCCATCGAAGACGGGGCACGCAGCAGAGACTTTAATTATCCCTACAGTCGACATAGCTAAAACTCCAGGTGGTTAAACCGAATCACACAGAACAAGGGAGCACCTTGCTCTAATACCAATTGAAAGTGCGTTATATCGACTAGAGGGGGTGAATAGGCGATTTTTATGAAAGTCTTTAAAACATGGAAGTTATGAAGACAAACAATAGAAGTAAACCTATTATCCTGCAGTGGAAGGTAGACTACACTAGGCAAGCCATAGTCAAGTATTCAATAGAGTGAAAGCACAATGACTAATAGCAGCAATATAGTAAGGATCAGGTAGGAAGATATTGTGACGCCACACAGAACACGCAGTCACTCAGTGAAGACAAAACATAGTGCGAACATACAATGACTTCACAAGGAGTAACAGTAACTAAGGGGAAGGGAAGATAAAACCAGTGACTTGTTGAAGACAATGATTTGTTGGACCAGTTCCAGTTGCTGTGACAACTGTACGTCTGGTTAGGCCGGCTAGGTATTTAAACCTTAGGACACACAGTCCCGGACACCCAGTCCTGAACACGCAGCTTAGGAAACCCAGTCCTCACCGTATTCCCCTTGAGCTAAGGTCACACAGACCTCGCCCAATCACTCTGGTAAGTCTTCAAGGTAGACTCCCAAACCTTCACAGACTTCGTTCACCGACAATCCACAATGTCTCTTGGATGCTCAGAATGCGACGCCTAACCGGCTGGAGGATGCACAGTCCTCAAGTGTAATAAGTCTTCAAATCACACAAACAAGAAGACTTAAGTGATGCCTAATTCTCTTTGCCTCTGGGTGGTTAGGGCTTTATCCTCGCAAGGAATTCTCTCTCAAAGGCTTCGAGGTGGGTTGCTCTCAAACGACAAAAGCCGTACTCTCAATCTGAGCAGCCAACCGTTTGTGGTTGTAGGGGGTGGGCTATTTATAGCCACTTGGAAACCCGGCCTGATTTGTCCGAAATGACCCTGGGTCACTAAGGAACTGACACGTGTTCCAACGGTCAGATTTCAAACTCACACGGCAACTTTACTTGGGCTACAAGCAAAGCTGACTTGTCCAACTCTGGACAAGATTCGCTCTCATAGTCTTCACTCGAAGACATAGGTTATGGTTAGGCATCACTTCAGTCATTCTGACTGGTTCTCTTGGACCCCACTTAACAGTACGGTGGTTCCTATGACTCAACACAAAAGAAAGAGAACTACGAAAGATCTAAGTCTTCGAGCTCCATAGGCTTCATGTGGTGTCTTCTCTTGTCATAGTCTTCAAATGTGAATATCTTCATATACCACCTTTGAATTCAATGTCTTCATACATTTTTAGGGGTCATCTCTGGTAGGAAAACCGAATCAATGAGGGACTTCTACTTGTGTTATCCTATAATTCTCACAAACACATTAGTCCCTCAACTAGGTTTGTCGTCAATACTCCAAAACCAACTAGGGGTGGCACTAGATGCACTTACACAGTCGCCTCAGAGTGAGACTCTTCCTCCTCCACCTCTTCTTCCTCCTCACTCCCGCTGGAGCTGTCGGAGGACACGTCCACCATCGCCAGCGCCGCCAGATCCTTGGGAGCTTCCGTAGGCACCAGCCCCTCACCATTGGAGGTGGGCATGGAGTTCACCACCTGCTCCCAGTCATCACGAAGGAACAGGGGGGCGGGGGCGCCCACCGGGCTCTCCACGTCTCCCCCAACCAAGGAGTGGAGGGCCGCTACCAGATCCTCGTCGGCCAGAGCCTCGGAGCTTAGGTGCAGGGCGGCGTCCTCTTCCCCAAGCCTCCAAAATGGGAGCGAGTCCTCCTGGAGTGGAGCCACCCGGTGCTCCAAGAACTCCCTCAGGAGTGTAGCCCCGGTCAGCTTCGCCGCCCCCAAGTTGTCTGGCCTCAGGTCCGCATTCATCCTCTTCAGCACCGCTTTGCATGGGGGTCGACGAGCTCCGCATGGGACCACGCGTCAACGGCCTTGGGCTGCCCCGTAGGCAACACCAGTCGGGGGTGGAGGCGCCTGACGTCCACCATGACCCACTTGCTCCGGAAGCCTTCGATTCTCTTCCCAGGTTTCGAGATAGCATTGGAGTTGGAGTATGCGATAAAGCTCACGCATGCAGACACATGGGCACGAGAAACCTGGAGGAAAAATAGTGGCGCAACAAGGCCACTAAGGGCTTCACCCCAACGTGAGCCTCGCAATAGTAAGCAAAAATCGCCAGGAGAAGAACAGAGTTGGGGTGGAGATGCAGAGCTTGCAAGTTGTATTGGCGGAGAACAGCAAAGAAGAACTTAGAGAAAGGAGACACCTGGACGGCGATGATGGCGCTCACAAAGAATGGATAGAAGGTGCTCCCCTTGCCCTCAGGCTGGTCGGAGCCGGTCTTGAGCACAGTCGCCCCCTTGCCACCCTCGCGACCATCATCAGGCGCGTGAGGGCAAGGTTCTTCTCCGACAAGTTCAGGGGATCCAGAGCCGGAGAGTACCAGGCCTCGGTTGGGGACTTGTGAGGCGCCATGGCGTGCCGGATGGGAAGGATTGAGACAGATCTGGACGATTTTGGGAGCAGGAAGGAGAGGAGCGAGAAAGGGGATCTAGGGCAAGGTGAACGAGAACAAAGCAAGTAAGCCTGGCCCGGGCACCTCTTTGTCAGATGGACGGTTGTCGAGGCGTCGTGGCGAAGCGCAGACGCCCACGTCCAATCAATCGCCACGCGGCGACCAAGGCCGCAGGCTATTGGGGCCTGCGGCACTTCACACTTGCCCCTTAGCTTCTCTGCTAAGCCAAGCCCGGGTGCGCCTTGGGCCCGGGGGCTACTGTCGGCGTTCTAGGAACGGCGGTCCCCAGACTTGCCTGCCTGCGGCCTGCGGCGTGGCTCGAGTGGGGGCCCAGTGCGTCCCAGCTTCATCAGCTCAAGCTCAAGACCCTCGCAAGGGGCCAAGCCTTGCGGGGCGGACGACAGGAGGCTTCCTCAGGAGCAGTCTCATTAGGCAGGCTCGCGAGGAGGCGGAGAGATCAAGGCAGGGGTGCCTCGCGAGGAGCCCGTGATGCAAGCCATGACGTTCGAGATTAGGCGGGCGCCAAGTGGGCACCGTCCTGTGCAGTGTCCTTGTTTCCCCTTCGGTGCAAAGGGAGCAATCACAGGCCAAGGCATCGGGCAAAGGTTACCATTCCGGTGCAACGAGACCAAGACCAGCAGAGCGGCGGGACGGAGGTCACCGTGGAGCCCAAGACAGCGTCATCACCAGTGCCTTTGGCAGCCGAAGACCACCTTTGGTCGGGATAACTTGTACTAGATGTTCCCCTTCAAAATGGCCAATTGTTGGCGCCCTCCCCGCTCATTTTTTGGGAAGAGGACCAGGGCCTCTATAAATAGGACTAGCCCCCGAAAGAAGAAAAGAGGGAGAAATAAGAAGAGAGTGGTCCAAAGAGAAGGAAAGAGAGAAAGGTCCGGACCGAGTAGAACACACTGCACCAGCTCAAGAACACCTCTCGCGAGGCCGTTCTTCCCCTGTATTGTTCATCATCAGCCCCTAAGGCAATCCACTACACCACACACTGGAGTAGGGTATTACACCACACACTAGAATAGGGTATTACACCACATCGGTGGCCTGAACCTGTATAAACCTCATGTCCCTTGTGTGTTCTTCTTTCTAGCCTAGATTTCTTGCGAGCCATAGAAGCGCGAGTCGGTAGGGGAAATATCTCCATGCGCACCCCAGAGTTTGAACCTTAAGGGTCTGTCGGAACTCGAAATCCGACAACGACCAATTTGAAAGGGGACAGCTAGTACAACTTATCCTGAAAAAAGTAGTCTTCGCCTGCAAAAGGCTCTGGTGGTGACACCGTCTTGGGCTCCATGGTGACCTCCGTCTTGCCGTCCTGCTGATCTTGGTCTCGTTGCACCAAAATACAAACCTTTGCTTGATGCCTCGGTACTCCGCGCCTGTGCTTCCCCCCTTGGCACCAAATAGGAAGCAAGGACGCTGCGCGCGCTGGCACCCGCCAGGCGCCCGCCTGGTCTCGATCGTCATGGCTCACGTCACGAGGACCTCCCGAGGTTTGCCTTGCCTTGATCTCTCCGCCCCTCGTGAGCCTGCCTGGCGAGGCCGCCCCTGAGGAGTTCTTGCATCGTCCGCCTTGCAAGGGTCTTGAATACCTCGTCGATGAAGATGGGTCGTACAGACCTGCTAGCTCAGCCACACCGTGGGCCGCAGGCAGGCAAGTCTGGGGACCCCCGTTCCCAGAATGCCAACATTTTCTTTATTATGGCATGAATGTTCAGATCCGTAAGATTCAAGACAAAAGTTTATTATTGACATAAAAATAATAATACTCCAAGCATACTTACAAAGCAATCATGTCTTCTCAAAATAACATGGCCAAAGAAAGTTATCCCTACAAAATCATATAGTCTAGTTATGCTCTATCTTCATCACACAAAGTATTTAATCATGCACAACCCCGATGACAAGCCAAGCAATTGTTTCATACTTTTGATTTTCTCAAACTTTTTCAATCTTCACGCAATATATGAGCATGAGCCATGGACATAGCACTATATGTGGAATAGAATGGTGGTTGTGGAGAAGACAAAAAGGAGAAGATAGTCTCACATCAACAAGGCATATCAACGGGCTATGGAGATGCCCATCAATAGATACAATGTGAGTGAGTAGGGATTTCCTTGCAATGGATGCACTAGAGCTATAAGTGTATGAAAGCTCAACAAAAGAAACTAAGTGGGTGTGCATCCAACTTGCTTTCTCACTAAGACCTATGGCATTTTGAGGAAGCCCATCACTGGAATATACAAGCCAAGTTCTATAATGTAAAATTCCCACTAGTATATGAAAGTGACAACATAGGAGACTCTCTATCATGATAATCATGGTGCTACTTTGAATCACAAGTGTGGTAAAAGGATAGTAACATTGTCCCTTCTCTCTTTTTCTCACATTTTTTTATTTGGGCCTTTTCCTCTTCCTTTTTTGGCCTCTTTCTTTTTTTCCTTTTGTTTTTTCTTTTCGTCTGGAGTCTCATCCCGACTTGTGGGGTAATCATAGTCTCCATCATCCTTTCCTCACTTGGGAAAATGCTCTAATAATGATGATCATCACACTTTTATTTACTTACAACTCAAAAATTACAACTCGATACTAGAACAAAATATGACTCTATGTGAATGCCTCCGGCGGTGTACCGGGATGTGCAATGAATCAAGAGTGACACATATGAAAGAATTATAAAGGTGGCTTTGCCACAAATACGATGTCAACTACATGATCATGCAAAGCAATATGACAATGGCGTAATGTGTCATAACAAACGGAACGGTGGTAAGTTGCATGGCAATATATCTCAGAATGGCTATGGAAATGCCATAATAGGTAGGTATGGTGGCTGTTTTGAGGAAGGTATATGGTGGTTTTATGGTACCGGCGAAAGTTGTGCGGTACTAGAGAGGCTAGCAATGGTGGAAGGGTTAGAGTGCGTATAATCCATGGACTCAATATTAGTCATAAAGAACTCACATACTTATTGCAAAAATCTATTAGTTATCGAAACAAAGTACTACACGCATGATCCTAGGGGGATAGATTGGTAGGAAAAGACCATCGCTCATCCCCGACCGCCACTCATAAGGAAGACAATCAATAAATAAATCATGCTCCGACTTCATCGCATAACGGTTCACCATACGTTCATGCTACGGGAATCACAAACTTTAGAACAAGTATTCCTCAAATTCAGAACTACTCAGCTAGCATGACTCTAATATCACCATCTTCATATCTCAAAACAATCATTAAGTATCCAACTTCTCACAGTATTCAATGCATTTTTTTATGAAAGTTTTTATTATACCCATCTTGGATGCCTATCATGTTAGGACTAATTTTATAGCCAAAGCAAATTACCATGCTGTTCTAAAAGACTCTTAAAATGATATAAGTGAAGCATGAGAGATCAATAATTTCTATAAAATGAAACCACCACCGTGCTTTTAAAGATATAAGTGAAGCTGTCGGCGTTCTGGAAATGGGGGTCCCCAGACTTGCCTGCCTGCAGCCCGCAGCATGGCTCCACCAGCGGCCCTATAAGGCCCATCTTCACCAACAAACATTCAAGACCCTCGCGACGGGCCAAGCATCATGAGGCAGACAACACAAGACCTCCTTAGGGGCGGCCTCACCAGGCTGGCTCGCGAGGGGCAGAGAGATCAAGGCAAGGGGCGCCTCACGAGGTTTCTGTGATACAAGCTGTGATGACTGGAGCCAGGCGGGCGCCAGGAGGGCACCAGCGTGCGTAGTGTCCTCGTTTCCTCTTTGGTGCTAAAGGGGCAAGCGCAGACAAGGAGTCCCGAGGCGTCAGGCAAAGGTTTCCATATCGGTGCAACAAGACCAAGACCAGCAGGACGGCAGGACGGAGGTTACCGTGGAGCCCAGACGGCGTCACCCCTAGAGCCTTTGGCAGGCGAAGACTACTTTTGTCAGGATAGCTCGTACTAGTTGTCTCCCTTCTAATTTGGCTGTTGTGGGATCCCTTCCCGCTCGATATTTGGGAAGAGGACTAGGGCCTCTATAAATAGGACTAGCCACCACCGTATGGAGGATTCTGATTGGGACCTAGATCGGATCCATATCACCCCAGCCTCTCAAGTTCACTAAGCACAAGAACATCTCTCCTCGCGAGGCTGTTCTTCCCTTGTAACTGTTCATCCTCAGCCCAATAGGCAATCCACCACACCACACTGGAGTAGGGTATTACACCATAACGGTGGCCCGAACCAGTATAAATATTGTGTCTCATGTTATTGGGGTTCGTTGAGCTAGGCCGTGAGATCGTAGAGTGCGCGAGCTAGAGAGGGGGAGAGATCTTTGTGCGCACCCCAGTGTTTGAACCTCAAGGGTTTGCCGGAACCCGAAATTCGACATTTGGCGCGCTAGGTAGGGGTGCGCCGAAGCTTTCCTCTTCGTTGATCCGCACTTCACCACTCCGCCAAGTTCATGGCCGGGCCGCTCTCGCAACCTGTGTCGCTCAGACCGCCCCTGTCGGCGGACCTCCCCGTCGTTCTCTGTCACCCGCCGCCAACGCCACAACCGGCCCGGTGGCAAACGAACAGCAAGCCTCTTGACTGCACCCCTCTGTGCAGCGAGACGGTCGCACTGCCACCCCGTCGCTGACTCTGGCCATCTCATCGTCTCATGCACCATGCGCCCCCACGGACGCACAGGCCGTGCTGCTCATGGCACGCGAGCTCCTGCGCTACCGCCCGGTCGATGACCTCTACAAGGACTGGTTGGACCGCATCGCCGATCTCGTCAGCGCTGCGGGGGGCTCCCCTACATCATCCCTCTCACCGCCTCGCCCACCCTCGACTGCAGGCGATGTGGCTCAAGGAGCGCCTCCACCCCCTCAGCACCAAGATGGCGCCCTCGCGCCGAGGCGCGCGGCTCATGGAGCGCCTCAGCATCCCTCGCATCAAGACGGCGCCCTCGCTCCAAGATGCGCGGCCAAGCGGCGTGATCCGCCGCGCCGTGTGCTCGCGCGAAAAGAAAGAAGTTGCCAGGAGGTTCCTCGTCCGCAAAAAGATGCTCCAACGCTTCTAGCACCACCACGTCAGGATCACTTGCTGCAGCAGGGCCGTGCGCCACTTGTCGTGGTAGCACAGGGACGCCAAGGTCAAGCTCCGCCTCCACGACGGGCCCCGGTGTCCACGGCGGGCTACCGCACCTTCACTCTCGAGCTGCGTAGCATCGTCTAGCCGGGCAAGTTCAAGCCAGATCTGCCTCCTCGCTACGATGGCACAGTCAGTGTCAAAACCAGCGGATCTCGGGTAGGGGGTCCCGAACTGTGCGTCTAGGATCGATGGTAACAGGAGACGAGGGACACAATGTTTTACCCAGGTTCGGGCCCTCTCTATGAAGGTAATACCCTACGTCCTGCTTGATCAATCTTGATGAATATGAGTATTACAAGAGTTGATCTACCACAAGATCATGATGACTAGACCCTAAAAGTCTAGTCTGGCTATGATTATGAGTATTCGGCCTATCTACGGACCTAGCCCTCCGGTTTATATAAACATGGGAGGGACCTAGCCCTCAGGTTTATATAAACACGGTACTTGGCGAAGGAAATCGCCCACCATCTTCCAGCACAGGGGCAAGTCGTCCCCATGTCGAAGCCCAACGAGAGGGTGATATTCATCCCTCATTTCCTCAGCGGGCTAGGGTTTCCACTCCACCCTTTCGTCCGCAGGCTGATGTACTATTACGGGATAGACTTCCATGATCTATCCCCAAACTCCTTCCTCAACATCTCGGCGTTCATCATCGTGTGTGAGGCCTTCCTCCGCATCCAACCCCATTTTGGGTTGTGGCTCAAGGTCTTCAACGTGAAGCCGAAGGTGGTGGATGGCCAGCACGCAGTGTGCGGAGGAGCCATGGTGAGTAAGCTGACCAATATCTCCTGGCCGAAAGGCACATTAGTAGAAACAGTGGTTCTACATCACAGAATCGCGCGACGCCACCTGGGGCGCAGCTGCCGAAGTCAACTCCGGTGCTCCCATGCGACTCACCTCCTGGGTCGAGAAGAGCCCGAACTGGTGTTCGCCAGATGAGCTGATAGCAATGCAGACGCGCGTTCAAAGCATGGTGGACAAGGATGTCAAACTTGTCGATATAATCCAGGTGATGCTAGTTCGCCGGATTCTCCCATGTCAAAGTCGAGGCCTCCCTCTATGGGAGTTTAATCCGAAGAAGCACCATACCCTAAAGAGGCTCTTTGAAACCACTCACGAAGACGCCTGGAAGTTGCTCTTCAAGGGCAACGAGACACCGCCAGCCACAAATTCAGACCGCGGGCACGACATTAACCACCTCGCCAATGAGGTATGTTATTTTTAACGCATCCCCTACTTGCTTGTTTCAAGGATGATATCTAAGCTTTTATTACCATTGCTTCTTCGGGGCTGGATGGAGAGGGCGAAGCGGATCCAGTGTCTGGCTCCGCTGCCTGAAGAACCAGTCATCCCACGTTTAGCGAAGATGCTGGTGTCGGCGCCCTATACGGCACCGGCGAAGAAGGCCACGGGGAAGGCCAAGGGGGTCCGGAGTGGCCCCCGCCACAAGGGCACTTTGGACGCGACGTCCGAAGACAAGACCCGCTCCTCTGTCGCCGAAGACGGCAACGATGACGAGGAGGAGGAGACTAATTCCGCCCCTAATGGGGGGAGGAAGAAGAGGGCAGCCTCCACAATTCTGGAGGCGGAGGCGCGCAAGAAGGCCCGCTCGTGGGAAGCTCCGCATGGGACGTCGATAGCAGTCCGGAGTGACACCCCCGCACTAAGCCTCGGGCTGCATCATCAGCGCTAAGACTCATACATGCCCATAAATCTAACCTCTCCTCTTTGTTGTATTGACATGATTAATTATGCTATTGCAGTCCGGCCCACGACAGCTCCCAGCGATCCTCATCAAGTGGCTCGTTGGACTCAAAGGAGATGGCCAGCAAGACACTGTCGGCTGCTTACTCTCCCAAGGCCAAGGGAGACGTCGAGGTGCTATCCCGAAGGACCTTCCCAGGCTAGGGACAGGTTCGGGAGGCCATCAAGGTGGCACCGGAGGGCGATACCTCAGCTGTCGGACACATGGGGGAGCAGGCTCCCATGGAGACTGATGATGGGGGCCGTGCTCAATTCGTCCCCCATATGAGCATGGGTCCGGAGACGCATACGGCCCCAGAGTTCGACAAGCAGCCTTCTTCAAGAGAAGGAGGCGTGCCTGTCCCGCCGGCGACCTCTGTCCAACCAGAGGTGCCGGACAATCTATTGGAAGCGCTACGAGGCGCTTCCATTGTGGAAGAACACCGTATCCTTATGGGTACGGTGTTTGAGAAGGTTCGGTCCGTTAAAAACGGACTGACCGAAGCCTGCAGCAGCCTGCTGACAGGTTTTGAGTTAAGCGGCGTTTAACCGAGAAGATCCCCACATAGACAGTAGCCCCTGAGACACTGTCCGGTGTTCAGAAAGAAAAGCCGGACAGAGGATCAATTAAATTTCACAGGAAACTAACTAAAATGTGTCTGATGTGAATAAACAGGCTTCGCTGCTGGCCGCGACCTCTCACACTGCCGAAGTCTCTAGACTAAAGCAGAGACTGGAGCGGGCTGAGGAGGAACCCGGCCAAGCGAGGAAGTAGCTGGAAGACCAGCAATGTATGCAATGGCTCGCTATATATTCGGAAAGAGTAAATGATGTATACTGACCATAGTGTCATTGTATGTGTAGGGGCGATGATCGAGGTCGAGACCCTGACAAATGCCCTGGCCGAAGCCGAGGGGAAAGCTGTCAAGGAGCAGGTCGCTCGCAAGAAGCTGAAGGCCCGGCTGAATGAGGTCCAGCAAGAGCTCCAGGACGCAGTGAAGAAGTACGAGACCCTGGAGGGCAATGTTTTGGCTCGGGGGACTGAACTCTCCTAGGCACATCAGAGCGCGGAAGCGGCTTGGGTTGAAGCCCAGGGTGCCCTCTAGGAGATCCAAGAGGCTAGGAAGATCGCGGCGGGTAAGGCATTTAGTATGCAAAGAAAGAATATAAAGAAGAAGTATTTCTTACTAACCCGGATTCGAAGTTCTCCAGGAGCCTTCGCAGATCTTCCGCATAGTGTGTCCGCCGCCGCGGAGTTCTTCCAAGCTGAAGAAGGGAGCTGCACGGAGAAATTGTTCTAGTTGCAGTATCTTGCGCCAGAGCATCCCGTGGCCTTCACCGATCAGCTGAAACAGCTGGTGGAGCTGCATAGGGTGGACGAACTAGCCATTAAGGATTTGATAATCCGGTTGTGGCTGCTGAAGCTATGCCCGGCAGCTATTTCGGTCTTCTGAAGCGGCTGGTGAACGCATGTCCTTAGCTGGACACCGTCAAGCGATCAGCCTGTATTGAAGGTGCGCGCATGGCCTTCGCCCGCTACAAGATGTGGTGGGCGAAGATGGACCTCGTCGAGCTGACCAAGGGGCCGCCAAAGGGCAAGGAGCACCGCACACCCGAGCACTATTTTGCAGATGTCCTAGAGGGGTCTCGTGTTGTAGAAATGCAGTGTTCGCAGGATATTATCTTTGAATGAATGTATTCAAGTTCCTTCTACTTTGTATGATAGAACAAAGTGGGTGTGTAATATAATGCTTGTTATGTTTTAAATTTTACCTCCTGTGCGGCCGTGTTGTATGAAATCTAAGGGTTGGCCAGTCGTCGGCTTCTGCCCCCATGTAGGAAATACGGAGGTGTTCAGGATGGAATCTAAAAAATCTTGATCAAATTATATGGTCCCTGAAGGAGTTGTTTAGCACAACGAACCAGGCAATCAGACTATACGGCTTGGACACCCTCACTTAGCCATAGGAGTTTGACAATAAAAACATAGGCGCAGCCCCTAGTATCTGAACCAGAGTGCTATAAGCGTCTGATCGGGATGTACTGATCCTTCGCGTAATGCGGAAGAAATCTCCAACGATTTTCAACCTCCGAACAGCTGACCGGCTCTCGCCGCATCATGACAGTCAGTTTTTGGCTTTCTCTACCAAGGTGCTCCTTTGGATAAACCAAGGCACAATCGTAGTAGTTCTCCCTTTACTACCTTAGCTGATATAGCGGAATATAAAGTAGCAAGCACAGGAGCCGGGCAACTCAACTATTGACCAAAGACATGATTCGGAGCCAATGCATATAGTGCTAAATTCGGGGTGCCGAACTATACTATAAATAGTGTTTGGACTTTTGTTGCCGTAGTGTGGGGTGCTATGAAGCCCTTGGCAAACATCAAACGTACCAAAGTGTATGGGTGCTAACTGACGGGGTTACCCACAGGGAAGAAGAGGAGAAAAAAGAAATAAAACAGAAAGGATGCAAAAGGTGAGAAGCTGGGGCTTTAAAGTTCCAACCGTGAACTGTTTTCATTGTAGTTTGATTAATACGTCGAGGCGCATTGATACAAGTAGTGCGATAAGCAACAGGCTATTTAATATGCCAAAAACCAAGGGAGAGCTGCATGTGGGTCCTGAAAAACAGGTAGAGTGATTGTTAATGAAACCACCTTGAAAATCCCCCGTACGTCTGCGTTTCTCGCCATCTTGGTGTGTTTATCCTTCAGGAGGATTGGTGATCAGGCCATCTGATGGGGCTTGCGGGATTGAAACCTAAAAAGGAAATGAATAAAAGTGAAAGTATGTGTGTATCCGGTGTCGGTTGAGCCATACTATGGATCACGAATTTTGAGTGCGTAGTTATGTATGTGTGGTATGAATGCCACTACTTGACTAGGACTGAGACGGAGGCCGAATTGCTAGTCTAGCTCCTGACGAGCTGAGCTATCCTGCTGCAGGGTAGTTCGGACCCTCTTGACGGTGTCCGTGGGCTGGGCAGCCGAATTAAGGTTCTGCTTGAGAAGGCCGCTCTGTACTTCTGCTGCTAAGGCAACTGTGTGCTCTTCTGTACGGAGGGAGCATTCCATATTTCAGTTGACTGTTGTGACGCCACGTGGACCGGGCATCTTGAGCTTCAGATAAGCATAGTGTGGCACTGCATTGAATCGGGCGAATGCGGTCCGTTCGAGCAGTGCGTGATAGCCGCTGCAAAAGGGGACTATGTCAAAGATTAACTCCTCGCTTCGAAAATTGTCCAGAGATCCGAAGACAATCTCGAGCGTGATTGAGCCCGTGTAGCGAGCCTCGACACCTAGTATGACTCTTTTGAAGGTCGTCTTTGTGGGTTTGATCCGTGATGGATGAATGCCCATTTTTCACATTGTATCCTGATAGAGCAAGTTGAGGATGCTGCCGCCGTCCATCAGGACTCGTGATAGGTGGAACCCATCAATTATTGGGTCCAGGACCAGTGCGGCTGAACCGCCATGACGGATACTGGTCGGATGATCTCGGCGATCAAAAGTGATCGGGCATGACGACCATGGATTAAATTTTGGGGCGACTGGCTCTATCGCGTAGACGTCCGTGAGTGCACGCTTGTCCTCCCTCTTGGGGATGTGGGTAGCGTATATCATGTTCACCATTTTGACCTGAGGGGGAAACTTCTTCTATCCCCCTGTGTTCGGTGGCCGGGGCTCCACGTTGTCGTCTTCTCTTTGCGATCCCTTATCCTTGTTTTCGGCATTTAACTTGCCGGCCTGTTGAAAAACCCAGCAATCTCTGTTGGTATGATTGGGTGGTTTTTCTGGGGTGCCGTGAATCTGGCACGGATGACCGAGTATGCCGTCCAGGATAGATGGGCCCGAATTGTTCTTTTTGAACGGCTTCTTCCGCTGACCAGGCTTACAGCCACTGATTCCGGCATTGACCATCATATTCTCGGTGTTGTCATTGTTATTTCAATGTTTGTACCTGTTGCATCGAGACTTGTCGTTGCTATTTTTGCTACGGGCCAGCCAACTATCCTCGCCCGTGCAAAAGTGGGTCATGAGTGCCGTGAGGGCCGCCATGGACTTTGGCTTCTCTTGGCCGAGGTGGCGGGTGAGCCATTCGTCATGGATGCTGTGTTTAAAGGCCGCTATGGCTTCGGCATCTGAATAGTCGACTATCTTATTCTTTTTAGTTAGAAACCTGCTCCAGAATTTCCTGGCGGACTCTCCGAGCTGTTGAACTATATGGCTTAAGTCATCGGCATCTGGAGGTCGAACGTATGTACCTTGGAAGTTATCAAGGAAGGCTTCTTCCAAGTCCTCACAGGTGCCGAAGGAGTTTTCGGGCAGGCTGTTCAACCAGTGCCGCACTAGTCCTTTGAGTTTCAGGGGGAGGTATTTAATGGCATGAAGGTCATCGCCGCGGGCCATATGAATGTGGAGAATGAAGTCTTCTATCCATACCGCGGGGTCTGTGGTGCCATCATATGATTCTATATTCACGGGTTTGAACCCTTTCGGGAATTCATGTTCCATGACTTCGTCAGTGAAGCAAAGAGGGTGTGCGGTGCCTCTATATCGGGCCGCGTCGCAACGTAGCTTCGATTGAGTCCATCTGCGGTGTTCATCCCGTGCATGACTAGGTTTGTCATGTCCGAAAAGATGACCGTCTTCGTGTGTTGGGGCACGTCCTCACGATCTGTAGATCGATCTCGTATGTCCTGCTTTATTGTTCATGTCATGTCGAAGGTCATATGTATGACGGTGAGCTGATTTACCTCTGCCTTTGCGATGAGGGGGGCGGGCTGGTGTTCGAATTGAGTTGCCGATTTGTCCCGGCCACGTGGTGGTCGGTCAGCCGCATTGCACGATGGTGGTATGTGTTCCGGCGCCTCATCATCAAACTGAGGTAGTAATTTGCACTTTGGGTAGCTTTTGGCCGGGTGCTTGAGGTTGTATTCTTCGGCAGCTAGGACGTCAATCCATTTAGCGTTGAGCATATCTTGGTTAGCTTGAAGCTGCTGCTGCTTCTTTTTCAGGCTGCTTGTACTGGCTATTAGCTGGCGCTTGAAGCGCTCCTGCTCAAGGGGTTCCTCGGGCACGATGAAATCCTCGGTGCCGAGGCTCACCTCATCCTCGGAGAACGGAAGATAATTACTGTCCTCTGAGTCCTCGTGTGTGGCCTGTTTACCAGGGCTAACCTGCCCATCTTCCCGTTCATCCTGTTGGGCAGCTGTATCAACAAGGTCTTCTTTGTCTTCGGCACCTTCCGGGGTGTTATCTTCTCCTGTGCCGGTGTTGCTATCTTTACTACGGCGTGACTTAGAGCGGCGCCGCTGACGCCGGCGTTTTGATTGGGTCTCAAGAGGTTTATCCTCAACTGGATCTTCTTTGTCATCACCACTATTCTCCTTTGGTGCATCCACCATGTATACATCGTACGAGGAAGTGACCGTCCGGTGTCCGGTGAACGGTGGGTCCTGGGCCTCCTCTTCTCCAGCATCGTCGTCTATATCGTCGATGTCGTCGGAGCCATAATCGAGCATGTCAATTAAGTCTTCGACAGTGGCTATGAAGTGGGTGGCGGGTGGGGAGCGAAATTACCTGTCATCAGCTTCTAGTTCGAACCAGATACAGTTCGGCTGTGAACCCCCCGCTAAGGATAGATTTTTTAATGAGGTTAGCACGTTGCCCAAAGGTGAGTGCTGGAAGATGTCTGCGGCGCTGAATTCGAAGATCGATAAACGATCAAGTTCGGCGTCCGCAGACTCGCACGGTTTGGAACTTATTGTCGGAGACGATTCTAGAGTTCCGGTGACACAGATATCGTGTGAGGTTAAGTCCGTGTGCGGCTCCAACACCGGGGAATCTGTGGCCTCCGTGGTGTGTTTGAGCCTCCGGTCCTTGGATGGAGCAGTACGCTCCAGATCTAAGGCTAGAGTGGTTATAGGAGCTATCTCCTGGATGTGGTCCGATGACAGATTTAGGTCATGTCCATCGGGGTGACCAGGAGCGGTTGCCGCGGTCTCGAATCCAGCGAAGATCAAGTCTCCACGGATGTCCGCAACGTAGTTCAAGCTCCCAAATCTGACCTGGTGGCTAGGGGCGTAGCTATCGATATGCTCTAGATTGCCAAGCGAGTTGACCCGCAGTGCGAAGTCGCCGAACACGAAGATCTGCACAGGGAGGAAGGTCTCACCTTGGACAGCATCGTTGTTGATGATTGAAGGGGCCATCAAACCTTTTGGGGATGGCATAGTGAAACTCTCAATGAAAGCACCAATGTTAGTGTCAAAACCGGCGAATCTCGGGTAGAGGGTCCCGAACTGTGCGTCTAGGATCGATGGTAACAGGAGATGAGGGACACAATGTTTTACACAGGTTCGGGCCCTCTCTATGAAGGTAATACACTACGTCTTGCTTGATTGATCTTGATGAATATGAGTATTACAAGAGTTGATCTACCACGAGATCGTGATGACTAAACCCTAGAAGTCTAGTCTGGATATGATTATGGGGATTCGGCCTATCTACGGACCTAGCCCTCCGGTTTATATAGACACGGGATGCCCTCAGGGATCTATCGTAGTCCTTTCGATAAGTAAGAGTGTCGAACCCAACAAGGAGCGGAAGGAAATGATAAGCGGTTTTCAGCAAGGTATTCTCTGCAAGCACTGAAATAATAGGTAACAAATAGTTTTGTGATAGGATAATTTGTAACGAGTAACAAGTAACAAAAGTTAATAAAGTGCAGCAATGTGGCCCAATCCTTTTTGTAGAAAAGGACAATCCTGGACAAACTCTTATATAGAGAAAAGCGCTCCCGAGGACACATGGGAATTATCGTCAAGCTAGGTTTCATCATGATCATATGATTCACGTTTGCTACTTTGATAATTTGGTATGTGGGTGGACTAGTGCTTGGGTGCTGTCCTTACTTGGACAAGTATCCCACTTATGATTAACCTCTATTGCAAGCATCTGCAACTACAACAAAAGTATTAAGGTAAACCTAACCATAGCATGAAACATATGGGTCCAAATCAGCCGCTTACGAAGCAACGCATAAACTAGGGTTTAAGCTTCTGTCACTCTAGCAACCCATCATCTACTTATTAGTTCCCAATGCCTTCCTCTAGGCCCAAATAATGGTGAAGTGTCATGTAGTCGACGTTCACATAACACCACAAGAGGAGAGACAACATACATCTCATCAAAATATCGAACGAATACCAAATTCACATGACTGCTAATAGCAAGACTTCTCCCATGTCCTCAGGAACAAACGTAACTACTCACAAAGCATATTCATGTTCATATTCAGAGGGGTATTAATATGCATAAAGGATGTGAACATATGATCTTCCACCAAATAAACCAACTAGCATCAACTACAAGGAGTAATTAACACTACTAGCAACCCACAGGTACCAATCCCGGACTTAGAGACAAGAATTGGATACAAGAGATGAACTAGGGTTTTGAGAGGAGATGATGCTGGTGAAGACATTGATGGAGATTGCCCTCTCCCGATGAGAGGAGCGTTGGTGATGATGATGGCGATGATTTCCCCCTCCCGGAGGGAAGTTTCCCCGGCAGAACAGCTCCGCCAGAGCCCTAGATTGGTTCCGCCAAGGTTCTGCCTCGTGGCGGCGGAGTCTCGTCTGGAAAGATGGCTTCTGATTTTTTTTCCTCATCGAAAGACTCCATATAGCAGAAGATGGGCATTGGCGGGCCACCAGGGGGCCCATGAGGTAGGGGGCGTGCCCATGGGGGCAGGGCGCGCCCCCCACCCTCGTGGGCAGGGTGTGGCCCCTTGGTGAACTTCTTGCGCTCAGTATTTTTTATATATTCTGAAAATGACTTCCGTGAAGTTTTAGGACTTTTGGAGCTGTGCAGAATAGGTCTCTAATATTTGCTCCTTTTCCAGCCCAGAATCCCGGCTGTCGGCATTCTCCCTCTTTATGTAAACCTTGTAAAATAAGAGAGAATAGGCATAAGTATTGTGACATAATGTGTAATAACAGCCCATAATGCAATAAATATCGATATAAAAGCATGATGCAAAATGGACGTATCAACTCCCCCAAGCTTAGACGTCGCTTGTCCTCAAGCGAAAGCGAAAATCGAAAAATATGTCCACATGTTTAGAGATAGAGGTGTCGATAAATATAAAATACAGACATGAGGGCATCATGATCATTCTTAGAACAACAACTTATATAATTCTTGTCATATGATCTCTTATGCTAAAGTAACAATTCAATACAATTTCAAGTATGGATCATAAACTTCATTGAAAACTAACAAACTATAATATCAGTCATTGGAGCAATTGCAATTTATCATAACATAGGAAAGAGTCAATATAAGAGCTTTTCAGCAAGTCCACATACTCAACTATCATATAGTCTTTCAGAATTGCTAACAGTCACACAATACTTATGGATATGGAGTTTTAATCGTACACGGAGAAAGATAGGGGCTTATAGTTTTGCCTCCCAACGTTTTACCTCAAGGGTAATGGCAACAACATTAGTTCATGAGAACTCACATCCAATTAGCCATATATACTAGGATCTTTCCAACATGTTGTGCTTGCCAAAATATAAAATGTAAAAAGGAAGGGTGAAGATCACCATGACTCTTATGCAAGGTAGGAGATAAAAGTAAAAGATAGGCCCTTCGCAGAGGGAAGCAGAGGTTGTCACTTTATATTGCCACTTGTGATATGGACCTTTATTATGCAGTCTGTCGCTTTTATTTCTTCCATATCACACGATCGTATAAAGCTTATTTTCTCCCACACTAATAAGTCATACATATTTAGAGAGCAATTTTTATTGCTTGCACCGATGACAACTTACTTAGAGGATCTCACTCAATCCATAGGTGAGTATGGTGGACTCTCATGGCAAAACTGGTTTTAGGGATGTTTGGAAGCACAAGTAGTATCTCTACTTGGTGCAAAGAATTTTGGCTAGCATGAGGGGAAAAGGTAAGCTCAATCATGTTGGATGATCCATGACAATATAATTTATCTTAGATGTAAGAAAACATAACCCATTATGTTGTCTTCCTTGTCCAACGTCAACTCGTTAGCATGTCATATTTTAATGAGTGCTCATAATCATAAAAGATGTCTAAGATAGTGTATTTATATGTGAAGACCTCTCTTTCTTTATTACTTCCTATTAATTGCAACGATGACCAAAACTATGTTTGTCAACTCCCAACAACTTTTATTCATCATACTCTTTATATGTGAGCTCATTACTCTCCAAAAGATCCATATGATCTCTTTTATTCTTTTTACTCTTTCTCTTTTCTTTTATTCACTTAAGATCATGGCAAAATAATCAAGCCCTTGACTCAACACTAATCTTAATTATATATAGCTCACAGACTCGATTACATAGAAGGATCATGAAGCAAAACTCACAACTAGATCATACTTAAAACTTTTATTCTACTAGATCAAGATATTACAAAAAGGATCGAACTAAGAAAAACGGTAAAGATAAAAGTGATGGTGATACGATACCGGGGCACTCCCCCAAGCTTGGTTGTTGCCAAGGGGAGTGCCCATACCCATGTGATTATGTCTCCTTTGTTGGTGAAGAAGTTGACAGTGATGATGGATAGTCGCACATCGAGCGTAGGAGGTCTTCTAACTTGCGGATAATGCCTTTAGGTGCGATGATATGCTCCTTCAACAAAATATTTTCACGTGTGAGATACTTATTTTGTATACGAGCTAACTCAATCATCCTGAAAGCTTCGATCTCAGTTGGGGTTAGAAGATTGTGATCAAGTTGAAGGATGTCTTCTGTTGCCGGAACTTGGTCCTTCGTGGTCTTCTTGATCCCTTCATCCTTGTTGATCTCCATGGCTTCTTCTCTCTTTATCTCTATCTTCATTAGCCAAGCATCGTTGCCCTCATTGTTGGAGGAGGAGGGAGATGACATGATGCTTGGTGTTGACAACCCTGGCAGAAAACAGCTCGAAACAAGAACATATGATTTTTGCGTGATACGGTGGTCAAAACCTTCGAGAGGTTATATAATGAATTTTTACCGACCAAAATACGTGACGTGTAAGAAAACGGAGTCCGGAGAGCACACGAGGTGCCCACGAGGTAGGGGGCGCCCAGGGGGGGTAGGGCGCGCCCTCCACCCTCATGGAGCCCTCGTGTCCTTCCCGGACTGCTTCTTATTTTTCTATTTCTCTAAATATTCCAAAACGGAAGAAAATTGCCATTAGAACTGTTTTGGAGTCGGTTTACTTACCGTACCACATACCTATTCCTTTTTGGAGTCTGAAACATTCCGAAAAGTGTCCCTTATGTATTCCTCCGGGGTTACGGTTTCAATAACATTGGTTTCAACATTTATAGGATTACCTGAGATATTGTGTTTAATTCTTTGACCGTTCACCACCTTCGGATTTGTGCCTTCGAAGTTGTTGATTTTTATGCCACTGGAATGATAGACCTCCTCGATAACGTAAGGACCTTCCCATTTAGAGAGAAGTTTTCCTTCAAAAAAATCTTAAATGAGAGTTGTATAATAATACATAATCACCTACATTAAACTCACGCTTTTATATTCTTTTGTCATGCCATCTTTTGACTTCTTCTTTAAATAATTTGGCATTCGCATAGGCCTGGGTTCTCCATTCATCAAGTGAGCTAATGTCAAATAACCTCTTCTCACCGGCAAGTTTGAAATCATAATTGAGCTCTTCAATAGCCCAATAAGCCTTATGTTCTAGTTTGAGAGGTAAGTGACATGCTTTTCCATAAACCATTTTATACGGAGACATACCCATAGGATTTTTATATGCAGTTCTATAGGCCCATAATGCATCATCAAGTTTCTTGGACCAATTCTTTCTAGATCTATTAACAGTCTTTTGCAAAATTAATTTGAGCTCTCTATTGCTCAATTCTACTTGACCACTAGACTGTGGGTGATAAGGAGATGCAATTCTATGATTAACATCATATTTAGCAAGCATTTTACGGAAAGCACCATGAATAAAATGTGAACCACCATCAGTCATTAAATATCTAGGGACTCCAAACCTTGGAAAAATAACTTCTTTAAGCATCTTAATAGAGGTGTTATGATCAGCACTACTAGTTGGAATAGCTTCTACCCACTTAGTAACGTAATCAACAGCAACTAAAATATGTGTGTATCCATTGGAGGTAGGAAAAGGTCCCATATAATCAAAGCCCCAAACATCAAATGGTTCAATAACAAGTGAATAATTCATAGGCATTTCTTGACGTCTACTAATATTACCAATTCTTTGACATTCATCACAAGATACAACAAACTTACGTGCATCCTTGAAGAGAGTAGGCCAATAAAAACCGGATTGCAATACCTTATGTGCAGTTCTATCTCTAGCGTGGTGTCCTCCATAAGCTTCGGAGTGACACTTGCATAGGATCTGTTCCTATTCATGCTCAGGTACACAACGTCTAATAACACCATCTACTCCTTCTTTATAAAGATGTGGGTCATCCCAAAAGTAATGTCTCAAATCATAGAAGAACTTTTTCTTTTGCTGGTATGTGAAAATAGGTAGCAACAATGTAATTAGCATAATCAGCATACCATGGAGCAGTATGAGAAGCATTTATGACATTTAATTGTTCATCAGGAAATCTATCATCAATAGGCAGTGGGTCATCAAGAACATTTTCTAACCTAGACAAGTTGTCTGCAACGGGGTTCTTAGCTCCTTTTCTATCAACAATATGCAAATCAAATTCTTGTAGCAAGAGAACCCATCTAATAAGTCTAGGTTTAGCATCTTTCTTTTCCATAAGATATTTAATAGCAGCATGATCCATGTGAATAGTTACATTGGAATCAACAATATAAGGTCTGAACTTATCACAAGAAAATACAACTGCTAAGAATTCTTTTTCAGTAGTAGCATAATTTCTCTGAGCATTGTCTAGAGTTTTACTAGCATATTGAATAACATTTAATTTCTTATCAACTCTTTGCCCTAGAACAACACCTACAGCATAATAACTAGCATCACACATAATTTCAAAAGGTAAATTCCAATCAGATGGCTGAACAATAGGTGCAGAGATTAATGCTTTCTTAAGTATTTCAAATGCTTCTACGCAATCATCATTAAAGACAAATGGTATATCTTTTTGTAATAAATTAGTCAGAGGATGAGAAATTTTTGAGAAGTCCTTAATGAACCTCCTATAAAAACCGGCATGACCAAGGAAACTTCTTACACCTTTGATGTCCTTGGGACATGGCATCTTTTCAATAACATCAACCTTGGCTTTATCAACCTCAATACCTCTTTCGGAAACTTTATGCCCCAAGACAATACCTTCATTGACCATAAAGTGGCACTTTTCCCAATTCAAGACAAGATTAGTTTCTTCACATCTCAACAAAACTCGGTCAAGGTTTCTTAAGAATCATCAAAAGAGTATCCATAGACAGAAAAATCGTCCATGAAGCCTCACAAATCTTTTCCCAAAAGTCAGAGAATATAGCCATCATGCATCTTTGAAAGGTAGCAGGTGCATTACATAAACCAAAAGGCATACGTCTATAAGCAAAAGTACCAAAAGGGCAAGTAAAAGTAGTCTTTGATTGATCATTGGCTAACACAGGTATTTGAGAGAAACCAGAATAACCATATAGAAAGCAAAAATGAGTATGTTTGGATAATTTTTCTAACATTTGATCTATAAAAGGTAAGGGGTAATGACCTTTTTTAGTAACTTTATTTAATTTGCGGAAATCAATTACCATCCTATAACCTGTAATAATTCTTTGCGGGATCAACTCATCTTTATCGTTAGGAACGACAGTAATACCTCCCTTCTTAGGGACACAATGGACAAGACTTACCCACAGACTATCAGCAACATGATAGATTATACCTGCCTCAAGAAGCTTTGGTATTTCCTTTCTTACCACTTCCTTCATCTTAGGAGTTAGCCATCGTTGATGATCACGAACTAGTTTGGCATCTTCCTCCAAATTTATTTTGTGTTGACATAGTGTGGGACTAATGCCCTTAATATCATCAAGAGTATATCCAATAGCAGCACGGTGCTTCTTTAGAGTTTTCAATAATCTCTCTTCTTCATGCTCTGAAAGGTTAGCACTAATAATAACAGGATATATCTTTTTCTCATCAAGATAAGCATATTTTAGAGTATCGGGTAACGGTTTGAGCTCAAACACGGGATCACCCTTGGGTGGAGGAGGATCCCCTATGATTTCAACAGGCAGATTGTGTTTCAGGATGGGTTCCTGTTTAAAGAATACTTCATCTATTTCCCTTCTTTCATTCATAAACATATCATTTTCATGGTCTAGCAAATATTGTTCGAAAGGATCACTAGGAGGTACGGCAATAGAAGCAAGACCAATAATTTCATCTTTACTAGGCAATTCCTCTTCACGGTGTTGTCTACGAAATTTAGAGAAATTAAACCCATGAGACATATCACCTAAACCAATAGTAATAAGATCCTTGTTGCAGTCTATCCTAGCATTAACAGTGTTTAAGAAGGGTCTACCAAATATAATGGGACAAAAGATATCTTGTGGGGAACCAAGAACGAGAAAATAAGCAGGATATTTAGTTTTCCCACACAAGACTTCAACGTCTCTAACAATTCCCATTGGTGAAATAGTATCTCTATTGGAAAGTTTAATTGTGACATCAATATCTTCTAACTCAGCAGGTGCAATATCATGCATAATTTCTCTGTATAAGTGAATAGGTATTGCACTAGCACTAGCACCCATATCACACAAGCCATGATCACAATGATCTCCTATTTTAACAGAAATAACAAGCATGCCTACCACATGTCTAGGCTTATTTTTAACACAAGGTTTAGCAATTCTAGTAGTTTCATCACAGAAATAAATAGCATGCCCATCAATATTATCAGACAAGAGATCTTTAACAATAGCAATATTAGGTTCAACATTAACTTGCTCAGGAGGTGTATAAGTTCTAATATTACTTTTACGAACCACAGTTGAAGCTTTAGCATGATCTTTTATCCTAACAGGAAAAGGTGGTTTCTCAACATAAGAAGTAGGAACAATAGGATCATTATAAGTGATAGTCTATTCTTCAACTTTAATAGGTGCAGCTACTTTTACTTCTATGAGAGGATGATATTTAAACCACTTCTCCCTAGGGAGATCAACATGAGTAGCAAAAGATTCACAGAAAGAAGCTACTATCTCAGAGTCAAGTCCATATTTAGTGCTAAATTTACGGAAAACATCAGTATCCATAAAAGATTTAACACAATCATACTTAGGTGTCATACCTGACTCCTTACCTTTGTCGAGGTCCCAATCTTCAGAGTTGCGTTTAATTCTTCCCAATAAATCCCATTTGAATTCAATAGTCTTCATCATAAAAGAGCTAGCACAGGAAGTATCGAGCATGGTGTGATTGTTATCAGAAAGTTGAGCATAAAAATTTTGAATAATCATTTCTCTTGAGAGCTCATGATTGGGGCATGAATATAACATTGATTTAAGCCTCCCCCAAGCTTGAGCGATGCTTTCTCCATCTCGAGGCCAGAAACTATATATATAATTGCGATCACGATGAACAAGATGCATAGGGTAAAACTTCTGATGAAATTCCAATTTCAATCGTTTGTAGTTCCATGACCCCGTATCATCACATAGCCTATACCATGTTAATGCATCTCCCTTCAAAGATAAAGGGAAGACCTTCTTCTTAATAACATCTCCGGGTACACCTGCAAGCTTAAATAATCCACAAACTTCATCCACATATTAGGTGCTCATCAGGATGCTTTGTTCCATCTCCTGCAAAAGGATTAGCTAGTAGTTTTTTCTAACATACCCGAAGGAATTTCAAAGCAGACATTTTCATTTTTAGTAGGTTCAGTAGGTTGAGGAGCAACTCTTTGCTCTATTGGTCGGGGTGAAGATACCTCGAACAAACCCCTCAGATGATTACTTTCCATAGTAACAAGTGACAGTAAATTTCAGCACACTATATAAATTTTTCCTTACCAAATTCCACCTACCAAAGGCGCTTCACTCCCCGGCAACGGCGCCAGAAAAGAGTCTTGATGACCCACAAGTATAGGGGATCTATCATAGTCCTTTCGATAAGTAAGAGTGTCGAACCCAACGAGGAGAAGAAGGAAATGATAAGCGGTTTTCTGCAAGGTATTCTCTACAAGCACTGAAATAATAGGTAACAAATAGTTTTGTGATAGGATAATTTGTAACGAGTAACAAGTAATAAAAGTAAATAAAGTGCAGCAAGGTGGCCAATCCTTTTTGTAGCAAAGGACAAGCCTGGACAAACTATTATATAGAGAAAAGCGCTCCCGAGGACACATGGGAATTATCGTCAAGCTAGGTTTCATCACGATCATATGATTCGCGTTCGGTACTTTGATAATTTGGTATGTGGGTGGACCAGTGCTTGGGTGCTGTCCTTACTTGGACAAGCATCCCACTTATGATTAACCTCTATTTCAAGCATCCGCAACTACAACAAAAGTATTAAGGTAAACCTAACCATAGCATGAAACATATGGATCCAAATCAGCCCCTTACGAAGCAACGCATAAACTAGGGTTTAAGCTTATGTCACTCTAGCAACCCATCATCTAATTAATTCCCAATGCCTTCCTCTAGGCCCAAATAATGGTGAAGTGTCATGTAGTCGACGTTCACATAACACCACTAGAGGAGAGACAACATACATCTCATCAAAATATTGAACGAATACCAAATTCACATGACTACTAATAGCAAGACTTATCCCATGTCCTCAGGAACAAACATAACTACTCACAAAGAATATTCATGTTCATAATCAGAGGGGTATTAATATGCATAAAGGATGTGAACATATGATCTTCCACCAAATAAACCAACTAGCATCAACTACAAGGAGTAATTAACACTACTAGCAACCCACAGGTACCAATCCCGAACTTAGAGACAAGAATTGGATACAAGAGATGAACTAGGGTTTTGAGAGGAGATGGTGCTGGTGAAGATGTTGATGGAGATTGCCCTGTCCCGATGAGAGGAGCGTTGGTGATGACAATGGCGATGATTTCCCCCTCCCGGAGGGAAGTTTCCCCGGCAGAACAGCTCCGCCATAGCCCTAGATTGGTTCCGCCTCGTGGAGGCGGAGTCTCGTCCGGAAAGATGGATTCTGAGTTTTTTCCTCATCGAAAGACTCCATATAGCAGAAGATGGGCATCTGAGGGCCACCAGGGGGCCCACGAGGTAGGGGGCGCGCCCCCACCCTCGTGGGCAGGGTGTGGCCCCCCTGGTGAACTTCTTGCGCTCATTATTTTTTATATATTCTGAAAATGACTTCCGTGAAGTTTGAGGACTTTTGGAGCTGTGTAGAATAGGTCTCTAATATTTTCTCCTTTTCTAGCCCAGAATCCCGGCTGCCGACATTCTCCCTTTTTATGTAAACCTTGTAAAATAAGAGAGAATAGGCATAAGTATTGTGACATAATGTGTAATAACAACCCATAATGCAATAAATATCGACATAAAAGTATGATGCAAAATGGACGTATCACTCTACGAGCTGAGCATCGAAGCGGCCAACGGCAACGAAAAGTTCATGGCGAACTGGTTTCCCATTGCTCTCAAGGATGGCGCCCGCTCATGGCTCCTAAACCTGCCCCCAGGCTCGATTTCCTAATGGGATGAGATGCACAACCACTTCATCGCCAACTTCTAGGGCACTCACGACCACCCCCCGGTCGCGGGTGACCTACGTCGCATCAAGCAACAACCAGGAGAAACCCTGTAGAAGTACATCCAGCGCTTCAACAGCGCGCGTATCAAGATACCCAAGGTGACGGACGAGGCCATCATCTCAGCGTTCTCTGATGGCGTCTACGACGTCAAGATGAAGGAGGAGCTCGCCATCCATGAGGAGCTATGCACGACCTTGGAGTTGTTCAACATAGCAACCAAGTGTGCAAGGGCTGAGGAGGGGCGTATGTCCCTCCTCGAGCTCCCTGCTACGGATTCAGAGGAGAAGAAGACCAAGGTCAAGGACGTGAAGCACAAAGGAGTGGTCGTACTCGCAGCAGAACTGGACACCAAGCGCGACCGACATCTTTCCGAGTCATCCAAGGGTGGACGTACGTTCTGCGCCTTCCACAATGTGCGCACGCACAACACCAACGATTGTCAAGAGCTCAGGGCCATTCGAGATGGACGCTTCGGTCGACACCCCGAGCGCAACGACCGGGGCTACGGCCGAGGAGGTGGATGACGTGCAGGACGTTGGGACGACCGTGGGCCCCGCCAAGAGTGGCGCGACTAGCCTCACGAGGATCGTTGGCAGGACCAGCCTCGTGAGGGCGCCTGGCGGGACCAGCCTCATGAGGATCGTCCTCAGGGAAACCCTGGTCTCCCTCTACTGCCGCCGCCAAGAAGGAACGGCGACCATCAACAGGACGAAGGGGCTGGGGGCTTCTAGGGGCCGCGCGCCATCGCCTGCATCTTGGGTGGCGCTCAGGCCCCAGCCTCCCAGCGCATCTTCAAGCAGTTCTCCCGCGAAGTGAATGCAGCCCTCCCCAAGCTCGAGGCTACGCGCCCGCTCAGGTGGTCCAAGTACGCCATCACCTTTAGCTCGGCGGACCAGCTCAAATGCGCGGCAACCGCTGGCGTCCTCCCGATGCTCTGTTCACCCGTCATCAGCAATGTCCAAGTCACCAAGACCCTCATCGACAGCAGCACAGGACTCAGAGTTCTGTCCGTCGAGACGTTCGACAGCCTTCAAGTGCCATACTATCAGCTCCAGCCCAACAAGCCTTTCTCAGGAGTGACAGACAGCTCCACCACCCCAATAGGGCAAGTTCTCCTCCCTGTCACCTTCGGTCAGCGCGACAACTACAACAACCGAGCTCATCGACTTCGATGTCGCCCACATTCGCCTTCCGTACAATGCCATCCTTGGCTACCCAGCACTGGCCAAATTCAAGGCAGTCACCCACAATGGCTACAACGTCCTCAAGATGCCGGGAAGCAGCGAAATGATCATGGTCACTTCCGAAGAAAGAGACGCGGTGTGCTTCCTCGAGCGCGCCTTCCAGGCCGCATCAATCGAAGACTCTGACAGCACGGGTGCGCAGTACCCTCCTGAGGCCAACACTAAGAAGAAGAAGCAGCTACTCTGCACTGGGCCTCAGGGGAGCGGCACCTCTAGCGGCGCCACTTCAGGATCCATGCCGGTGCCTGGGGCGCCTCCCTCCCTCGCTTAGGGAGGCGCGCCCGGCGCCCTCCTTGGGCAAGGCTCGGGGGCTCTCTTTTGGAGGGCCTCGGACCTAGCCAACATCACGAGGGAGGCGCTCGGGCACGATGTGGAGGCGTGCTTCGCGACACATTTCCTCAGGAGGACACTGGGCGAGGAGCACCCAACGCTCTGGAGTTCATCACAAAGGGATCTGATACGTCTCCGTCGTATCTACTTTTCCAAACACTTTTGCCCTTGTTTTGGACTCTAACTTGCATGATTTGAATGGAACTAACCTGGGCTGACACTGTTTTCAGCAGAATTGCCATGGTGTTATTTTTGTGCAGAAATAAAAGTTCTTGGAATGACCTGAAAATCAACGGAGAATTATGTTGGAATATATAAAAAATTCTGGAAGAAAGATCCATGCAAGGGGGCCCACACCCTGTCCACGAGGGTGGGGGCACGCCCTACCCCCATGGGCGCGCCCCCTGCCCCGTGGGCTCCCTGGAGCTCCACTGACCTCAACTCCAACTCCATATATTCGTGTTTGGGGAGAAAAAAATCAGAGAGAAGGATTCATCGCGTTTTACGATACGGAGCCGCCGCCAAGCCCTAAACTCTCTCAGGAGGGCTAATCTGGAGTCCGTTTGGGGCTCCAGAGAGGGGAATCTGTCGCCATCGTCATCATCAACCTTCCTCCATCACCAATTTCATGATGCTCACCGCCGTGCGTGAGTAATTCCATCATAGGCTTGCTGGACGGTGATGGGTTGGATGAGATTTATCATGTAATCGAGTTAGTTTTGTTAGGGTTTGATCCCTAGTATCCACTATGTTTTGAGATTGATGTTGCTATGACTTTGCTATGCTTAATGCTTGTCACTAGGGCCCGAGTGCCATGATTTCAGATCTGAACCTATTATGTTTTCATCAATATATGAGAGTTCTTGATCCTATCTTGCAAGTCTATAGTCACCTACTATGTGTTATGATCTGGCAACCCCGAAGTGACAATAATCGGGACCACTCCCGGTGATGACCATAGTTTGAGAAGTTCATGTATTCACTATGTGTTAATGCATTGGTCCTGTCGGATGTGGGGTTCTGGCAAACCCTTAAGGTTCGAACACTGGGGTGCGCGCGAAGTCTTTCCTTCCTACCAATCTATGCCCTAGCTCACTAAGATCTCGGGGACGAACTCGACGAACTCGAAACATAGAAAGACGCAAGATTTATACTGGTTCGGGCCACCGTTGAGGTGTAATACCCTACTCCAGTGTGGTGGTGGTGGATTGCCTCTAGGGCTGATGATGAACAGTACAAGGGAAGAACGACCTCCTGAGGTTGAGGTGTTCTTGAGCTCTGTGAGCTTGTGTGCGTGTGTGTGGTCTGAATGATCTGTCCCCGAATGATCTGTGCCTTCGTGATCCGTCCTCTCCCCTTCTCCCTTTGCTAAGGTGGTGGCTAGCCCTATTTATATTGGCCCTGGTCCTCTTCCCAAATATCGAGCGGGAAGGGAGCCAACAATGGAGGGCTAATTCGAAGGGGGGCAGCTAGTACAATCTATCCTGACAAAAGTGATCTTCGCCTGCCAAAGGCTCTGGTGGTGACGCCGTCTTGGGCTCCACGATGACCTCCATCTTGTCGTCATCCTGGTCTTGGTCTCGTTGCACCAATATAGCAACCTTTGCCTAATGCCTCGGTACTCTTTGCCTGTGGTTGCCTCCTTAGCACCAAAGAGGAAACAAGGACGCTGCGTGCGCTGGCGCCCGCCTGGTGTCGTGCGTCATGGCTCACGTCACAAGGGTCTCGTGAGGTTTTCCCCGCCTTGATATCTCCGCTCCTTGTGAGTCTTCCTAGATAGGATACTCTCGAGGAGGTCTTGCATCGTCTGCCTCGTGAGGCTTGGACCCCTGTGAGGGTCTTGGATGATTTGTTGGTGAAGATGGGTCGTACGGCCTACAGGCTTAGCCACGCCGCAGGCCGTAGGCAGGCAAGTATGGGTACCCCCGTTCCCAGGATGCCGACAGGTCTGGTACTCTATTAAAAGGAGGCCTTAATATCCCTTAGTTTCCAATAGGACCCCGCTGCCACGGGAGGGTAGGACAAAAGATGTCATGCAAGTTCTTTCCATAAGCACGTATGACTATATTCAGAATACATGCCTACATTACATTGATGAACTATAGCTAGTTCTGTGTCACCCTAGGTTATGACTGTTACATGATCGATCGCATCCGGCATAATTCAACATCACTGATCCAATGCCTATGAGCTTTCCATATATTGTTCTTCGCTTATTTACTTTTCCGCTGCTATTGTTACAATCACTACAAAACACCAAAAATATTACTTTTGCTATCGTTACCACTACTATCATATTACTTTGCTACTAAATACCTTGTTGCAGATATTAAGTTTCCAGGTGTGGTTGAATTGACAACTTAGCTGCTAATACTTGAGAATATTCTTTGGTTCCCCTTGTGTCGAATCAATAAATTTGGGTTGAATACTCTACCCTCGAAAACTGTTGCGATCCCCTATACTTGTGGGTTATCAAGTCTACTTTCTAGCACCGTTGCTGGGGAGCATAGCTCTATTCTTTGAGTCACTTGGGATTTATATCTGCTGGTCACTATGAAGAAATTGAAAGGCGCGAAAAAATATTATCCCTCAACTATGAGGGGAGGTATGGAACTGCCATCTAGCTCTGCACTTGATTCACCTTCTTTTTTGACTAAGCTTGCGACACCTAAACCTACTTCTACTATTAATTCTGATATGTCGCATGTTATTGATGATGTCACTTCTGCTATGCATGATACTTATGATGAAACTACTTCTATGCTCGATACTACTATGCCACTTGGTGAATTTCTTGATGAACAACTTGCTAGGGCTAGAGAGAATGAAATTATTGAAACTGATAATATTGATGAAAGTGATGATGAAGATTCTCCCCCTAGATATGAATTACCTGTTGTGCCTGAGGGCTATGTTATGGATGAAGAAACTGCTAGAGATTTTCTTGCTTGCAATGATAGGAGTGATCTTAAGAAATTATTAGCTAAGCTAAAACAAAAAACTCTGAATGCTAGAACGAAATATGATCCTGCTTGTGCTACTTCACCTATCTTTGTTACTGATAAGGATAAAGAATTCTCTATCGACCCTGATATAATTACTTTGGTTGAATCTGATCCTTTCTATGGCTATGAATCTAAAACTGTTGTGGCACATCTTACTAAATTAAATGATATAGCCACCCTATTCACTAATGATGAGAAAACTCACTACTATTATATCCTTAAGATATCTCCATTCTCATTAAAGGGTGATGCTAAGATATGGTTTAATTTTCTTGATCCTGGTTGTGTGTGTAGTCCCCAGGATATGATTTATTACTTCTCTGCTAAATATTTCCCTGCTCGTAAGAAACAAGCTGCTTTAAGGGAAATATATAATTTTGTGCAAATTGAAGAAGAGAGTCTGCCACAAGCTTGGGTGAGGCTTCTCCAATTACTTAATGCTTTGCTTGATCATCCTCTTAAGAAAAATGAAATAATTGATATCTTTTATAATGGACTAACCGATGCTTCCAGAGATTACCTGGATAGTTGTGTTGGTTGTGTTTTCAGGAAAAGAACTGTTAATGAAGCTTAAATTCTATTTAATAATATGTTGACTAATGAAAATAATTGGACACTTCCTGATCCAATTCCTGAACCAACTCCTAAGCCAACTCTGAAGAAAATAGGTGTTCTATTTCTCAGTCCTCAAGATATGCAAGAGGCAAAGAAATCTATGAAGGAAAAAGGTATAAAAGCTGAAGATGTTAAGAATTTACCTCCTGTTGAAGAAATACATGGTTTTAATTTACCGCATGTTGAAGAAATACATGGTTCTAATCCATCACCTATTGAAGAAATACATGGTCTTGATAACCCGACACAGGTAGTAAAGGTAAATTCTCTCTATAGATATGATAAAGCTGAAATCCCTCCCACTAAGTTTGCTAGCCAATGCTTAGATGAGTTTGATAACTTTATGGTTAAGCAAGAAGATTTTAATGCTTATGTTGGTAGACAATTGAAACATAATGCTTATATGATTCAACACTTGATTGATTATATGGCTAATGTTAAAGGTGAACTAAAACTTATTAGTAAACATGCTTCTATGGTTACCACTCAAGTAGAACAAGTACTTAATGCTCAGAATGATTTGCTCAATTAATTAAATAGTAAGAAAAATGATAATGTTGTTAGGATTATGACTAGAGGTGGTAAAATGACTCAAGAACCTTTGTATCCTGAGGGCCATCCTAAGAGAATTGAGCAAGATTCTCACAGAAATGATATTGATGCACCTAGTCTTTCTAAGAGGAACAAAAAGAAAAATGATAGGACTTTGCATGCTTCTAGTGAACCTGTTATTGACACACCTGAGAATCCCAATGATATCTCTATTTCTGATGCTGAAACCCAATCTGGTAATGAACATGAACCTAGTGATAATATTAATGATGATGTTCATATTGATGCTCAACCTAGTAATGACAATGATGTAGAGATTGAACCTGCTGTTGATCTTGATAACCCACAATCAAAGAATCAACGTTGTGATAAGAGAGACTTTGTGCTAGGAAGCACGGTAAGGAAAGAGAACCATGGGTCCAGAAACCCATGCCTTTTCATCCCAAACCATCCAAGAAAAAGGATGATGAGGATTTTGAGCGCTTTGCTGAAATGATTAGACCTATCTTTTTGCGTATGCGATTGACTGATATGCTCAAAATGAATCCTTATGCTAAGTATATGAAAGAAATTGTTACAAATAAAAGAAATATACTGGAAGCTGAAATTTCCACCATGCTTGCTAATTACACTTTTAAGGGTGGAATACCTAAGAAACTAGGAGATCCCAGAGTACCAACTATACCATGCTCCATTAAAAGAAACTATGTTAAGATTGCTTTATGTGATCTTGGAGCCGGTGTTAGTGTTATGCCTCTCTCTTTATATCATAGACTTGATTTGAATAAGTTGACACCTACTGAAATATCTTTGCAAATGGCTGATAAATCAACTGCTATACCTGTCGGTATTTGTGAGGATGTGCCTGTTGTGGTTGCAAACATTACTATTTTAATGGACTTTGTTATTCTTGATATTCCCGAGGATGGTAGTATGTCTATTATTCTTCGGAGACCCTTTTTGAATACTGCAGGGGCTGTTATTGATTGCACCAAAGGCAATGTCACTTCTCATGTTAATGGTAATGAGCATACAATACACTTCCCGAGGAAACAACCTCAAGTCCACAGTATCAATTCTATTGGAAAATTTTCAACAATTACTATTGGAGATTTTGAATTTCCTCTTCCTACTGTCAAGAAGAAATATGATATTCTTTTTGTTGGGGATGTGCATATCCCCGTTGAGGTAACCTAGTGTTATTCGAAAATTCTCCGCTTCCATGTTACTCGGAATGAGTTTGTTAACAAGACCTGATCAACCTTGTTAGTGGATTCCTTTTGATGAGCATGAGATGGATGAATTTAGAAAACACAACTCTCTGTACCCTCTTTTTACTTTCTGTTATTTATATTAAATAAAGCAAAAATAGTAATTTCTGTCTGTTTTTTGAATTATCCATGCAATAAAAAATACCCCGGAAATAAAAGTTCTCCAAATGCCTTGAAATTTAAATATGATTTTTTTCTGGAATATTTGAGAATATCTTGCACTGAGAACATAGTAGGGGGAGCAAGCACCTGGCCACGAGGCTCCAGGGCGCGCCCTACCCACTAGGCGCGCCCCCTGCCTCATGGGCCCATGGTGGCTCCCCTCCACTTATTCCAGCCACCACACACTCCTTCTTCCTCCCAAAAAATTACCAACTAGCTCAAACCCGAGTCCGAACTCATTTTGCTGCCATTTTCGATCTCCTTGCTCAAAGCTCCATTCAAAAAACTGCTCTGTGGGATTGTTCCTTGGTATGTGACTCCTCCAATGGTCCAATTAGTTTTTGTTCTAGTGCTTTATTCATTGCATATTTTTGCTGCTTAGGTGACCCTGTTCTTGAGCTTGCATGTCAATTTTATATGCTCAAAAGTAGTTTTAATGCATGATATCCTCTAGGCACTTGTGGGAGTAGTTGCTATCAATTTTGTTGAGTTTGGTTCACTTTTATTTTGATGTTACTAAAAATTTCAGAAATTTTTCAGAGGAAGAAATATGTTTAGGAAAATATACCAAGGTGGTCCTTCAAGGAAGCAAGGAGCCAGGCTCGCAATACGCGATGCTGATGATGAACCACCGAGGGAAGCTCAGGTGTGGGCTTGTGAATGGCTGTCAGAGGACTTTATGGATCGAGCAGGAATCAAGGAAGAATTTAACACATATGTGCGTAATGCCGATCTTGAGAGCTTCGCGGCAGATAAGTGCCGCCAATACCACTATCTCGCTGATTCCTTTGTGAGGAGGTTTGAATTTTCATCATCACGCAATTCTCAAACTGTCCCATTTGATCTTTATGAAAATTCTTATACTATGGACTTAGAGGATTTTAATACTTCTTGCAAACTTCCACAATGGGGCAGCACTAGTGAGCCTCGCAAATATGAGTTTAGAAATTTTCTTGCTAGTATAACTGTGGGGGAATCTAGAGATATAACACAAGCTACAATAGGGAGCATTCATTTCCATGCTATACATTATTTTGCTCTCTTCATAGGTAGGTGCATAAATGGTAAGGATGAAGCATGTCACATGTGTGTCCCTGACCTCAGTGTTCTCAAGAATGCTATATTAGGAGATAAACATTATAATTTGGGAGCCATTGTTGCACGTAGGTTGCATAATAATAGATTTAATGGAGATTTCTTCGGTGGAATTTATGCAAGCCGTCTAGATAATTTTCTTGATATACCCATACGTGGGTATGATATTGAGTTTCATCCTATTTATTTAGATTATGAGGTTATGGTTTGTCATCAGTTTATTGAGAGGAACGATCAGTTTCTCTAGTACCGACTAATCTTTGACAGATGACGCACCTATCACGTCGCTCTCCCTGCTCCTACTTTCTTTGACTTGCAGGCAAAAGGGAGATATGTTATAACCAGGGAGGAGGCGACCGAGTACGAGAGGAGGGCGGAGACAGCTCACCTCCAAGCTGCAGCTCATCAGGCAATTGCCGCTGCATCTCAGTACGACCCCGGCTACAACTTTGGATATCCGCCAGGCCAGCCGTGGCCATAGACCAACTTAGGCCAAAAGCCTAAGCTTGGGGGAATATGTATTTCTCACCGACATTACATTCATGTTCACACACTGATGCTAGTTATCGGTGCTCATACTTTTTCACTGTAATATCCATGCTAGTTTATTTTCCTTTTTATGCTTCCTTCTTGTGTGCTTGATAAACCTTAAGAAAAGAAAAAAACAATAAAAAAATTAGTTGTAGCTTTTAGTTAGTTTATATGTTGTAGTAGTAATAATTAAAAAGAAAACCCAAAAAGATTTCTCGTTCTTGTTTTGCTTGTTGGGAGCTTTCCCGTGTAAATAGTTTTATTTCTTTCTTGTTCTTTGGGGGTCGAGAGGAGAAGACCATAATGAAAATGTTGAGTGGCTCTTATATGCATTATTGTTGATCTAACAAATAGCCCATATTACCTTGTCTTCTCTCTTGAATTGAATGCTTGCAGATTCCAGCTTAGTCCAATGCACGTGCACTATTATTATTATCCACACTATTCGGTCGTGCAAGTGAAAAGCAATAATGATGATTATATGATGAACTTATTGAGATGAGAAAAGCTGGTATGAACTCGACCTCTCTTGTTTTTGTAAATATGATTAGTTCATCATTCCTGATTCAGCCTATTATGAATAGACATGTTTGCAATGACAATTAGAGATTATAGTTGCTTATGCCATGCTTAATTAGCTAGGAGCTTATAATGGTTTACCTTGCGTGCCAACATGCTATTAAAATGGTTGTGATGTGGTATGATAGGGTGGTATCCTCTTTTGAACGGTTCGAGTGGCTTGACTTGGCACATGTGCAAGCATGTAGTTGAAACAAAATCAACAGAGCCTCTACGATATTTATGTTCATGGTGCATTATATCCTACTCATGCTTGCATTCGGTGTTGATTAATTTTAATGCATGTTCATGACTGTTGTCGCTCTCTAGCTGATCGCTTCCTAGTCTTTTTCTAGCCCTCACTTGTACTAAGCGGGAATACTGCTTGTGCATCCAATCCCATGAACCCCAAAGTTATTCCACATGAGTCCACCATACCTACCTATATACGGTATCTACCTGCCGTTCCAAGTAAATTTGTATGTACCAAACTCTAAACCTTCAAATAAACATTTTTTTGTATGCTCGAATAGCTCATGTATCAACTAGGGTTTTCTGTATCTTCCATGCTAGGCGGGTTATTCTCAAGAGGAGTGGACTCCGCTCCTCACTCACGAGAAAGTGGTTGGTCACCAGGATGCCCAGTCCCATGCTTTATGCAAATCTAATCAAAATAATTGCAAACAAAACTCCCCCGGGACTGTTGTTAGTTCGAGGCACTCGTTGTTTCGAGCAAGCCATGGATTGATGCTTGTTGGTGGAGGGGAGTATAAACTTTACCATTCTGTTTGGGAACCGCCTATAATGTGTGTAGCATGGAAGATATCGAGATCTCTCGGTTGTTATGTTGACGATGAAAGTATACTGCTCAAAATATTATACACATCTATTTCAAAACCGAGCTCTGGCACCTCTACAAATCTCTGCTTCCCTCTGCGCAGGGCCTATCTATTTACTTTTATGTTGAGTCATCACCCTCTTATTAAAAAGCACCAGCTGGAGAGCACCGTTGTAACGCCCCGAGACCGACGCGCCAGGTGTCTTTCAGTTTTTCGTTGTTGTTGCCTTGTCATTTGCTTGCGTGTTGCATATTGACATGTCATCATGTGCATTGCATCATCATGTTTTCAAAACTTGCACCCTTCCCGGTCTCCTCATTCTCTCTGTTGTCTGTTCTGAGCCCAGACACACTTGCACGCGCCCGCGGCACGCCCGAAATATTATTTTATAAGTGGCCGCGAACATGTTCTCGGAATGGGTTGAAAGTCGACATGCGGTGTAGTTTTAGTGTATATAGGCCGCCTGCCAAGTTTCATCGCATTCGGAGTCCGTTTGACGCCCCAACGGATAATATAGCGGCAATAGTAGCCAGTCTTTTCGTTGGATGTTTTCGGTCTCCGGAAACTGTGCCGGGCTGCATCTCTCCCCTCTCCTCTCAGCCTAACCCTCCTACACGGCCCACAAACCCCACCTAGTTCCCCCCTCTGTCCGGAGCCGTTTGATTGCGATCGGAGGGTCCAGAAACGGAGCAAAACCCCTAACCCGAGTCCCCTTTCTATATATAGACGCCTCCCCTGCCATTTTTGGCCTCCTACCTACCCCCTCCTCAATTTCCGTGCCGCCCCAATCATCAGCCGCCGCCGCCACCTCCCACCTTCTCCACATAATCCGGCGCCGGCCACCTCCTCTCCACCACTTGGCGCTGTCCCATAGGCCGCGCCGCCACCAGTTGTCGCGTGCAGCCAATCGGGAGCCTCCACGCGTCCTCCCCGCGCCCCACTTCACCGCGGCCCGCTCGAGCTCGCGCGGAGCCCATCCCGGGCCGAGATGGTCCCGAGCCGCCACCACCCTCGCGTCCGAGCTCCCTGTGCGGGAGAGATCTCGATCCAGCAGCGCCCGCGTCTCCAGCTCGACCCCACCGCCGCCCCGTGCTCGCCGGAGTTCTCCGGCCACCGGAGCCGCCACCGGCGACCCCAGCAAGCATGCCTCGACGCCACCGTGCCACCTCTCTCCCTCTCTCTCGCTTCCTCTGCTCTCCCTATCTCCCTCACTAACCTCTCTCTCTTCCTCTGCCATGGATGCTTGGAGCTCCACCCGCTGCCGCATCTAGCTTCCAGATCCGGTACCTAGGTGGCCAGATTTGCGCGCCTCTGGCCCTGCCTCGTACGTTCCGTCGCTGGAGTTCGAGCTCCGCCGTAGCAAGCTACGCCATCGGCCCCTCTGTTCGTGCGGCTGCGAGATGAGGACGAACACCTCCAGCGCCGTTGACCGCGGCCCCCGCCAGCGTGGGCCACGCCTTCCCCGCGGCCCAGCCAGCGCCCGGCATGCCCACCTCCTCCCACCGAGCCAGGCCAAGGCCCATGGTGAGCAGCTCCCCAGCCCAGGGTGCTTTAGATTCGGCTCGTAGGTGTTTTTTTTCTTTGTGTGATTTTATCAATTATCCAGGGATTTGCAGTTTTCCAGAAAAGTCCCTCTAGATCATGCATTTCATATCTCACAAACTATGCATCATATGTAAATAAATTATATATGTAACTTGCTTAGAATTTTGTCTAGTTTCATAATTTGGAACTTTCATCTATTTTTAAAATGTTTAAAACTGTTCTTTGCATTAATTTGCTCCTATGCATGCTAAAATGCTTTAATTGATAACTAAATCACCGTAGCTCCAAATTTAATAAACTTTATATGTAAAAGGGGTAGAAAAATGCCTAGTTTAACATGGTGCACTCATCTTGCATGTTTAATAACTCTAAAATATGGTTTAGGGAAGAACAGTACCAAATCCATAAATATGCACATGAGGATTTTCCGGAATTGTTGTTTGTTGTTTCCGGCCTCATTTAAACTTGACTAGATAGTTAGTTTATGTATGCTCCATCCCTTGCCATGCTAACCAACATTTAATATTGATGAGTACTTAAACGGGAGTGAACTAAATATTTGTTGTGGTGTTTCGTCAATATGCAACTCGTTGCATATTGAGCTCCACTTAATTTGTAGTGTTGTTCGCTGCACTTTGCCATATTGCCATGCCTCTTTAAACCGGACATGCATCATACTTGGTTGTGCATCATGCCATGTTTATGTGATGGTTGTTTACTATGTTGCTTGCTTCTTTCCGGGTTGCCTCTCTCGTTAGCTTCGATTCCGTTCTGGAGTTGTGAGGATCCGTTCGTCTACGTCCATTTGTCTTCTTCATGGACTCGTTCTTCTTCCTTGCGGGATCTCAGGCAAGATGACCATACCCTCAAAATCACTTATATCTTTGCTTGCTAGTTGTTCGCTCTATTGCTATGCCGCGCTACCTACCACTTGCTATATCATGCCTCCCATATTGCCATGTCAAGCCTCTAACCCACCTTCCTAGCAAACCGTTGTTTGGCTACGTTACCGCTTTGCTCAGCCCCTCTTATAGCGTTGCTAGTTGCAGGTGAAGATGAAGTTTGTTCCATGTTGGAACATGGATATGTTGGGATATCACAATATTCTCTTATTTTAATTAATGCATCTATATACTTGGTAAAGGGTGGAAGGTTCGGCCTTATGTCTGGTGTTTTGTTCCACTCTTGCTGCCCTAGTTTCCGTCATACCGGTGTTATGTTCCTTGATTTTGCGTCCCTTACGCGGTTGGGTGTTATGGGAACCCCTCGATAGTTCGCTTTGAATAAGACTCCTCCAGCAAGGCCCAACCTTGGTTTTACCATTTGCCTCACCACCACCTACTTTTCCCTTGGGAGTCGTGCTCCCGAGGGTCATCTTTGTTTTAACCCCCTCGGCCCAGTGCTTCTCTAAGTGTTGGTCCGAACTGGGCAACCTGCGGGGCCACCTCGGGGCAACTTGAGGGCTGGTTTTACTCGTAGCTTGAACTATCCGGTGTTGCCCTGAGAACGAGATATGTGCAGCTCCTATCGGGATTGTCGACACATCGGGCGGCTTTGCTGGTCTTGTTTTTACATTGTTGAAATGTCTTGTAACCGGTATTCCGAGACTGATCGGGTCTTCCCGGGAGAAGGAATATCCTTCGTTGACCGTGAGAGCTTGTGATGGGCTAAGTTGGGACACCCCTGCAGGGTTTGAACTTTCGAAAGTCGTCCCCGCGGTTATGTGGCAGATGGGAATTTGTTAATGTTCGGTTGTAGATAACTTGACACTTAACTAAACTAAAATGCATCAACCGCATGTGTAGCCATGATGGTCTCTTCTCGGCGGAGTCTGGGAAGTGAACACGGTTCTTGTGTTATGCTTGTGTGTAAGTAGTTCAGGATCACTTCTTAATCACTTCTAGTTTCTCGATCGTGTGTTGCTTCTCTTCTCGCAATCTTTTGCGTAAGTTAGCCACCATATATGCTAGTGCTTGCTACAGCTCCACTTCACTACCCGTTCCTACCCATAAGCTTAAATAGTCTTGATCTCGCGGGTGTGAGATTGCTGAGTCCTCATGGCTCACAGATACTCCCAAACAGTTGCAGGTGCCGATGATACTAGTGCAGGTGGCGCAACCGAGCTCAGGTGGGAGCTCGATGAAGTCCTTGATCGTTGTTTTGTTTTGTTTCCTGTTGATCAGTAGTGGAGTGTAACACCCCGGATGTAATTTTCCCAATTTGTACTCCAACTCTTGCCGTTTCCGGCGTTAAGTTATATTTATTTTCTCGGGTTTGGGTCTTTGTCTCCGTGTGTTGTTATCATTGTCATGCATCTCATATCATGTCATCATGTGCATTGCATTTGCATACGTGTTCGTCTTATGCATTCGAGCATTTTCCCCGTTGTCCGTTTTGCATTCCGGTGCTTCGTTCTCCTCCGAGGGCCATTTCTAGCTTTCTTTCGTGTGTGGGGATTAAACATTTCCGGATTGGACCAAGACTTGCCAAGCGGCCTTGGTTTACTACTGGTAGACCGCCTGTCAAGTTTTGTACCATTTGGACTTCGTTTGGTACCCCAACGGTTAACCGAGGGACCAAAAAGGCCTCGTGTGTGTTGCAGCCCAACACCCCTCCAATTTGTCCCAAAACCCACCAAACTCTGCTCCATCACCTAGAGCGTTCGATCATGATCGCGTGGCCGAAAACCACACCTCATTTGGACTCTCCTAGCTCCACTTATGCCTATAAATAGGACCCCCCGAATTTTGGATCTCTCCCTCTCCCCGAAACCCTAAATCCCTCTCCGCCGCGCCGGACGTGTCCGACCCGCGCCGGACGTGTCCGACCCGACGCCCGCCGCCGCCCGCAGCCAGTGGCTCGCCGCCACGTGGCATCGCCACCTTGCCGCCGCCGCGGCCCGGGAGGCCCAGATCGGGCCCCCGCGAGCCCGAGCCGCCCCCGCGCCTCCTCGCCTCGGTCGCCGCCGCCTCCCTCAGCTCCGGTGGGCGCCGCCGCCGCGGGCCACCACCGCCGCCGCCGCC
>NC_041390.1:345908637-345913921 GCF_002162155.2 Triticum dicoccoides | reverse complement strand
CGCCGCCTCCTCCTCCGTCCGGCCACTCCTCCCGCCGCCTCCTCCTCCGTCCGGCCGCTCCGGCCTCCTCCGACCTCCCCGGCGCCGCCCCGGTCTTCTTCCTCTCCGACGAACCTCGACTTCCGTGCTCCGGTGAACAGTGCGCGCCGGCGAGCCTCGGGAAGCGTGCAGATCTGAGATCTGAAATTTGACGGTTGACTTTTCTCCTCTGAACCCTAATTTTTGTGCTAACTTTGACCGGCTATATCTTCGCATCTGTAGCTCCATTTTGGACATATAGTATATCAAAGTGTTCGCCTCGACGAGCACATCATTTCATTCCATTGCATCATTTTCATTTGAGCTCATCTTGATGCCCGAAATGCTGTTAGAAGGAGGCTTCGTGAGTTAATTGTCAGATCTGCTAGTTCATCTTAGACTTTTGTCATTTTTGCCATGATTAATGTGTGCATGATATGCCTGTGAGTCCTTCATATGTTTTGTTAAGCATCTTGGTATGTTTTCAGAGGTGCAACCCATGCATTTTTAGGATGTGTGTGGTGACTTGTGCAAGCTTGCAAAGTGAGGCACCCGGTAAATCTGTTTTCAGGGACTTGGAGATTTCACTAAGTCCTGAGATTGTTTAGTTCATGATGCCATATGTTCATGCTATTTCCTAGTGATCCGTGCCTCTTTTGAGGATGATCAGTAAAGGAGTTTTGTTAATATTGTTATGCTCTATCCATCCATGTCTTTGTTTGAAATTATGGAGCAACCTAGATTGAGTCAATGGAGCTCTACTTTTGCTTCATTGTGAATCTGGGCAGATCGTCAACTTGTTTGCGATTTTGCCGATGTTATTATAATTGATCCGTGCATGCTATGATATTGTTCTTGCCATGTCTAGCTTGTGATTTGTGCCTTCTTTATGGGTGTATGCTTGTCTTGCCATGACTTGCACCGTGGTGAGTGCATCGAGCTCGTAAACATGCCTTCGTGAGTTATGTTTCAGCATGTCCCAGTTTTCACTAAGTCTGAAAACTGATTATGTTTTTGCTATGTTCGTGTGCTTGTTAGTATATTTTGTGATCCCTTTTGGCTCAAGGTCACTAAGGGACTTTTGTTAAGATTGTTGAGTAGCTCCATGCCATGTCTTTATTTGACATGTTCAGATCTTGTAGCATGTTGTTTTGATGCTCCGAAGAGGGCTATATGATCTGAAATTCCAGACAAGTGTTAATTTCACTGTCTGAGATCTGTTTACCATTTGCGTTTTTGCCATGCTTGTTCGAACCTGTTAATGGATGATTTGGCCGTAGCTCAGTGCTAGACTTTTGTTAAGCATCTTGTGTGCATCCCTGCCATGTATTTTGATGCCATGTTTGGTGGCTGTAGCATGTTCATCTCATTGCATTTAGATGCCTACTTGCTGTAAATCGCAGACCGGTGTCGTTTTTGAAACGCTTGCCATTTCCAAACCGTAACTCCGATTCCGGCGTTCTTTATATCGTTTTCAAGCGATTTCATCTCATCTTTCCAGTGGCACCCTTGGAATTCCAAGTTGAGGCCAGGTTCATGCATTTCCTGCCATATCTTGCATTTTTGCTTCCCGCATCGCATCCCGCATAGCATATCATCATTTCATCATATTGCTTGGTCTTGCACATGGTTGATTGTATCCTTGTTGCTTGTTTGTCTTGTTGGGTAGAGCCGGGAGACGAGTTCGCTAACGAGGAGCCCGTTGAGTTTGCTTTTGAGGATCCAGTCAACTCTGACAACTGTGCAGGCAAGATGATCATACCCTCGAAATCACTATCTTTGCTATGCTAGTTTGCTCGCTCTTTTGCTATGCCAATGCTATGATGCCTACCTTTTTCTTGTCAGCCTCCCAATTTCCATGTCAAACCTCTAACCCACCATGTCCTAGCAAACCGTTGATTGGCTATGTTACCGCTTTGCTCAGCCCCTCTTATAGCGTTGCTAGTTGCAGGTGAAGATTGGAGGCCGTTCCTTGTTGGAACATATTTTATTTACTTGTTGGGATATCATTATATTGCTATGTTATCTTAATGCATCTATATACTTGGTAAAGGGTGGAAGGCTCGGCCTCTCGTCTAGTGTTTTGTTCCACTCTTGCCGCCCTAGTTTCCGTCATATCGGTGTTATGTTCCCGGATTTTGCGTTCCATATGCGGTTGGGTTATAATGGGAACCCCTTGATATTTCGCCTTGATTAAAGCTTTTCCAGCAATGCCCAACCTTGGTCTTACCATTTTCCACCTAGCCTCTTTTTCCCTCGGGTTTCCGGAGCCCAAGGGTCATCTTATTTTAACCCCCCCCCCCCGGGGGCCAGTGCTCCTCTGAGTGTTGGTCCGACCGAGTAGACTGCGGGGCCACCTCGGGGCAACTTGAGGGTTGGTTTTACTCGTAGGATGTCTCATCTGAGTGTGCCCTAAGAAAGAGATATGTGCAGCTCCTATCGGGATTTGTCGGCACATTCGGGCGGTGTTGCTGGTCTTGTTTTAACCTGTCGAACTGTCTTGAGTTACCGAGATACCGAGTTTGATCGGAACATCTTGGGAGGAGGTTTATTCCTTCGTTGACCGTGAGAGCTTGTCATGGGCTAAGTTGGGACTCCCCTGCAGGGATTGAACTTTCGAAAGCCGTGCCCGTGGTTATGGGCAGATGGGAATTTGTTAATGTCCGGTTGTAGACAACTTGAACCTTAATTAATTAAAATGAACCAACTGAGTGTGTTACCGTGATGGCCTCTTCTCGGCGGAGTCCGGGAAGTGGACACGGTTTTGGAGTAATGTTTGCGCAGGTTGTTCTCTAGCTTCTCGCTCGTGCTTTGCCTCCTCTTCTCGCTCTCTTTTGCGAATAAGTTAGCCACCATACTTGCTAGTCGCTTGCTGCTGCTCCACTCATATTTTACCTAGCCATTCCTATAAGCTTAAATAGTCTTGATCGCGAGGGTGCAAGATTGTTGAGTCCCCGTGGCTCACAGATTACTATTACACCAGATGCAGGGCCTGATGATTCAGCTCCAGGAGACGCGTGTGAGCTCAAGTGGGAGTTCGACGAAGACTCTCAACGATACTATGTTTCCTTTCCCGATGATCAGTAGTGGTGCCTAGTTGGGGGTGATTGGGACCGTGTCGCATGTTGGGTTCTCTTTTATTTTGGCGCTGTAGTCGGGCCATGAGTGTTTGGATGATGTAATGTTACTTATGCGCTTGATTGACGTGGCGAGTGTAAGCCAACTATGTTATCTCCCCTTTTATTATTACATTACATGGGATGTTTGTGAAGACTGCCTAACTTGCGACATATGCCTTCAATGTGATTATGTCTCTAAGTCGTGCCTCGACACGTGGGAGCTATAGTCGCATCGAGGGTGTTACAAGTTGGTAATCAGAGCCTTCCCCGACCTTAGGAGCCCCATTGCTTGATCCTTTTTAGCGGCCAAGTCGTGTCTAGAAAAATGTTTTGAGTCATTTAGGAATTATATATCGGAGAGTTTAGGAATTCTTTTTACTTCCCAGTCTCCTCATCGCTCTGGTAAGGCATCCTGACGTAGAGTTTTGACTCTTCTCTTCTCAAATTTCACTAAAAAATTTAGGATCACGCGGGTACCTTGGAATCGTTCTGATGGTTTTATGATGAGAACATTGACTTGGTGCCTCCTGTCAGGGGTTTAGTGGAAGTGTCCCGGGGAGTTGAGCTCTGAGGTGTTGTCATCATAATTTTATCGTTGCAGTTCTGGAATACCTGAGTCTAGTACGCCGACATCGAAAATCTCTTTTATGCAGTTCGTTGGTGAGATAACTTGTATAACGGATGCTTTTCGAAGGTTGAGGTAGATGGTTTCCGAAGGTTTCTTGGTTATGTGTTGAAGGATGGATACAGCTGGATGTAGGATTTGCTAGTTTGGGTGAGATATTATGCTTCCCCTGTATCCCCAACACCTGATTGCATAACCAGAAAGGTTCGGAAGTTTCATAGGTGGGAATTCTAGTAGCTCTAGTTTTTCTTCCACGGATATTGGTTTGAGATTGGGATTTCTTACCGATTATTCATTCTTGATCCGTACCTTGTTGATTTATTTCTCTACCTTAATTCTACGTGGCTTCTCAATTTATGGATATGTGACCATTTCAAGAGGAATGCATTCGTTCATTTTGTTCGGATGTGAAGACTATATGTCGCGATTTCCATTCCGTTGGATTCAGCTTCAATATTTATCTGTCAATGTGCTAATGGTGGTCAACCTCTTCAGGATGGCTCCTCCAACGCGCACGACTCTGAATCCTGATCCGCCACCACCTCCACCTCCTCCAGAGGCATGGCAAGCTGTGATGGCCGCAACCAATGCAAACACATAGTTGATCATGCAAATTCTTCAAGAGCGCAATCAAGGCAGTCACGGGAATCAAGGCAGCAATCAGAGTCACTTTGCTACACTCAACCAGTTCCTTGCTAACGGGCCAAAGACTTTCAGCAATTGTGTTGAGGCAACCGATGCTGACGATTGGCTTGTGGATCTGTGTAAGCATTTCGAGTGCAGTAACGTCAGGCCTGAGGACTTTGTCAAGTTCGCTTCCTTCCAACTCAAAGATCAAGCTGCAGAATGGTTCCAGCAGTACAAGGACTCCAGAGGTGGATGTGTTATCACTTGGGATGATTTCCGTCGAGATTTCCGAGCTCACCATATTCCGCAAAGCGTGGTTGAAAGCAAGCGTGAGGAATTCCGCAATCTGAAGCAAGGCTCTTTGTCTGTCTATGACTACAACAAGTTGTTCCAGAAGCTTGCCCGCTTTGCCAAGCAGGACATGCCTGATGAGAAGAGCATGATATATCAGTTGAGGGGTGGTCTCAGAGAAGAAATTCAGCTCGCTCTTGTCCTCTTTGAGCCCTTGAGGTACGATGAGTTCTACAACATGGCACTGAAGCAAGAGGCTGCTCAGTTGAGGTGTGATGCTTCCAAGAAGCGAGTCAGAGATGTTACTCCTTCTTCCTCTACTCAAGTGGCCAAGCAGCAGAAGTTTTGGCTTCCTCCTCCTCCGTTCCGTCAGCCGTATCAGCAGAAGAGCAAAGGTGGCAGTGGTTCTTCCCACCCACCCAACCCTAGCTTTCAGAACAAGACTTCGTCTCAAGCTCCAAGATCGAGTGCTCCATATCACCGTCCGCTTTCAGAGGTCACGTGCAACAAGTGCCAACAGAAGGGTCACTATGCCAACAAGTGTCTCAACCAGAGGCGTCTTCCTCCTCCTCCTCCTGTCAGATCGGCAAGTACAGCTGTGGTC
>NC_041390.1:345901882-345908494 GCF_002162155.2 Triticum dicoccoides | reverse complement strand
TGTGGTCAAGCACAACCCCAAGCACGCCAAGGTCAATTTGATGAATGCAGCTCAGGCAGAGGATTCTTCTGATGTCATCATGGGTAACCTTCCTGTTAATGATATTCCTGCAAGAGTTCTTTTTGACACTGGTGCATCGCATTCCTTTTTGTCATGCCCTTTTGCATCGAAGCACAATGTTGATACCGAGATTATGCCCAAAGTCATGCAAGTTGTTTCTCCCGGCAAGCTTTTGACTTCCAGTTTGGTTGCTCCCGATATCTCTATCACATTGGGTGATTACAAGTTTCTCTCTTCTCCGGTGGTTCTTGGTAACTCGGATATTGATCTTATTCTCGGGATGGATTGGCTTTCTAAGCACAAGGCTCAGCTTGATTGTGCAGCCAGGCAGATTCAATTGACTCATTCGTCTGAGGATGTAATTGTCTTTGCCGCTCGCGATGATACTATCCGTCTGTTTTCTCTCAATGAGAAGGGTGAATTGGATGCCATCTCTCAAATTCCAGTCGTTTGCGAATATCAAGATGTCTTTCCAGAAGAGCTTCCAGGAATGCCTCCGCACCGGCCAGTTGAATTCGTTATTGATCTTGAGCCTGGTACGGAACCTGTGTGCAAACGTCCTTACAAGCTCGGACCTGAAGAGTTGAATGAGCTGAAGAAGCAACTTGATATGCAAGAGAAAATGGGTCTTATCCGGCCTAGTTCTTCTCCGTGGGGTTGTGGCATTCTTTTTGTGAAGAAGAAGGATGGAACGGACCGACTTTGTGTTGATTACCATCCAGTGAACAAGAAGACCATCAAGAACAAATACCCACTTCCCAACATCAATGAGATGTTCGAACAACTCAAAGGTGCCCAAGTATTCTCCAAGCTTGATCTCCGTATGGGTTATCACCAGATTCGCATTCGTGAAGAAGATATTCCCAAGACAGCATTCAGAACAAGCTTTGGTTCATATGAATACACTGTCATGTCTTTTGGCCTCGCCAACGCTCCTTCGACATTCTCTCGCATGATGAACTTCATCTTCAACGCCTACACCAATGACTTCATTTTGGTCTATCTCGACGACATTCTGGTTTTCTCGAAGAACAAGGAAGATCATGCCAAGCATTTGCGTTTGGTTCTCGATAAGCTCAGAGAACATCAGTTCTACGCCAAGTTCTCCAAGTGTGAATTTTGGCTCGATGAGGTTCTTTATCTTGGTCATATCATCTCTGCCAAGGGCATTGCCGTGAATCCTGAGAAGGTGTCTGCAATTGTGAATTGGGAACCTCCTCAGAACGTGAAGCAACTCCGCAGTTTTCTCGGTCTCGCAAGCTATTGCCGAAGATTCGTTGAAAACTTTTCTAAGATCGCGAAGCCTCTCTCTAATCTTCTTCAGAAGCACGTCAAGTACGTTTGGTCTCCAGAGTGTGATATTGCTTTCAACACTTTGAAAGAGAAATTGATCACTGCTCCAGTTCTGACTCCACCTGATGAATCCAAGCCGTACGAGGTCTTTTGTGATGCCTCTCTCCAAGGTCTTGGCGCAATATTGATGCAAGAGAAGAAAGTGGTTGCTTATACCTCTCGCCAGTTGAAGCCTAATGAGAAGAACTACCCCACTCATGATCTCGAGTTGGCGGCAGTTGTGCATGCTCTTTTGACTTGGAGACATCTTCTATTGGGAAGAAAAGTGGACATTTTCACTGATCACAAGAGTCTCAAGTACATCTCCACTCAGCCTAATCTCAACCTCAGGCAAACTCGATGGGTCGAAATGATTCAAGAGTATAATCCGAGTATCGAGTATACTCCAGGCAAGGCCAATGTGATTGCTGAAGCTTTGAGCAGAAAGGCCTACTGCAACAGTCTGATTCTCAAGCCCTATCAACCCGAGCTTTGTGAAGCTTTCCGCAAACTTAATCTGCAAGTTGTTCCTCAAGGTTTCCTCACCAACCTTCAAGTCTCTCCTACCTTAGAAGACCAGATTCGCCAAGCTCAGCTTCTTGATGCTATGGTGAAAAAGGTGAAGATTGGGATTGCCAAGAGTCAGTCCAAGTACAAGTGCTACCGCCTTGATGACAAGGACACTCTCTTCTTCGAGGATCGTATTGTTGTGCCCAAAGGTGAACTTCGTAAAGTGATCATGAACGAGGCTCACAATTCTCTCCTCTCCATCCACCCTGGGAGCACGAAGATGTATCAGGACCTTAAGCAAGCTTATTGGTGGACTCGAATGAAGCGCGAGATCGCTCAATTCGTGAATGAATGTGATGTCTGCAGAAGAGTGAAGGCAGAACACCAAAGGCCAGCAGGTCTCCTCCAACCTCTTGCCATTCCAGAATGGAAGTTTGACCACATTGAAATGGACTTCGTGACTGGGTTTCCAAAGTCCAAGCGTGGCAATGATGCTATATTCGTTGTCATCGACAAGCTCACCAAAGTGGCTCATTTTCTGCCTATCAAAGAGTCGATCACTGCAGCTCAATTGGCGGAACTTTATACCTCTCGTATTGTCTCTCTGCATGGTATTCCTCAAGTGATCTCTTCAGACCGTGGCAGCATCTTTACCTCGAAGTTTTGGGATTCTTTTCAGAAGGCCATGGGCACGAACATCCGCTTCAGCACAGCTTTCCATCCTCAAACAAGCGGTCAAGTCGAGCATGTCAACCAGATTCTTGAAGATATGCTCAGGGCTTGTGTGATCTCCTTTGGCATGAAGTGGGAGGATTGTCTTCCTTATGCTGAATTCTCCTACAACAACAGTTTTCAAGCAAGTTCGGGCAAGGCCCCATTTGAAATTCTGTATGGCAGGAAGTGCCGTACCCCTCTCAACTGGTCTGAAACCGGTGAACGTCAGCTTTTGGGTAATGACTTAATCACAGAAGCAGAAGAAATGTGCAAAGTCATTCGTGATAATCTCAAAGCAGCCCAATCCCGCTAGAAGAGCTACTATGATAGTAAGCACCGTGATTTGGCTTTTGAGATCGGAGATCATGTTTACCTCCATGTCTCTCCTATGAAAGGTACTCGTCGCTTCGGTATCAAAGGGAAGCTTGCCCCCAGATACGTGGGACCTTTCAAGATTGTCAGCAAGAGAGGCGACCTCGCCTATCAACTCGAGCTTCCTTCAAACTTTGCAAATGTTCATGACGTGTTCCATGTCTCTCTGCTTCGAAAGTGCTTCAAGACTCCTGACCGCACCGCCAACTTCGAGGACATTGAGCTCCAAGAAGATCTCTCTTATTGTGAGCACCCAGTTGCTATTCTTGAAGAGACTGAACGCAAGACTCGCAACAAGTCAATCAAATTTCTCAAAGTCAAGTGGTCACACCATTCCGACAGTGAAGCTACCTCGGAACGCGAGGATCATCTCCGTTCTGAGTACCCGGCGTTCTTTCAGTACTAGATCTCGGGACGAGATCCTTTCGTAGTGGTGGAGTGTTGTAACACCCCGGATGTAATTTTCCCAATTTGTACTCCAACTCTTGCCGTTTCCGGCGTTAAGTTATATTTATTTTCTTGGGTTCGGGTCTTTGTCTCCGTGTGTTGTTATCATTGTCATGCATCTCATATCATGTCATCATGTGCATTGCATTTGCAAACGTGTTCGTCTCATGCATTCGAGCATTTTCCCCGTTGTCCGTTTTGCATTCCGGCGCTTCGTTCTCCTCCGGTGGCCATTTCTAGCTTTCTTTCGTGTGTGGGGATTAAACATTTCTGGATTGGACCGAGACTTGCCAAGCGGCCTTGTTTTACTACCGGTAGACCGCCTGTCAAGTTTCGTACCATTTGGACTTCGTTTGGTACCCCAACGGTTAACCGAGGGACCGAAAAGGCCTTGTGTGTGTTGCAGCCCAACACCCCTCCAATTTGGCCCAAAACCCACCAAACTCTGCTCCATCACCTAGAGAGTTCGATCACGATCGCGTGGCCGAAAACCACACCTCATTTGGACTCTCCTAGCTCCACTTATGCCTATAAATAGGACCCCCCGAATTTCGGATCTCTCCCTCTCCCCGAAACCCTAAATCCCTATCCAGCGCCGGACGTGTCCGACCCGCGCCGGACGTGTCCGACCCGATGCCCGCCGCCGCCCGCAGCCAGTGGCTCGCCGCCACGTGGCATCGCCACCTCGCCGCCGCCACGGCCCGGGAGGCCCAGATCGGGCCCCCGCGAGCCCGAGCCGCCCCCGCGCCTCCTCGCCTCAGTCGCTGCCGCCTCCCTCAGCTCCGATGGGCGCCGCCGCCGCGGGCCACCACCGCCGCCGCTGCCGTGGGCCACCGCCCGGACGCCGCGCGCAACCGCGCCGGCCGCCGCCTCCTCCTCCGTCCGGCCGCTCCGGCCGCCGCCTCCTCCTCCGTCCGACCGCTCCGGCCTCCTCCGACCTCCCCGGCACCGCCTCGGTCTTCTTCCTCTCCGACGAACCTCGACTTTCGTGCTCCGGTGAACAGTGCGCGCCGGCGAGCCTCGGGAAGCGTGCAGATCTGAGATCTGAAATTTGACGGTTGACTTTTCTCCTCCGAACCCTAATTTTTGTGCTAACTTTGACCGTGTATATCTTCGCATCCGTAGCTCCGTTTTGGACATATAGTATATCAAAATGTTCGCCTCGACGAGCACATCATTTCATTCCATTGCATAGTTTTCATTTGAGCTCATGTTGATTCCCGAAATGCTGTTAGAAGGAGGCTTCGTGAGTTAATTGTCAGATCTGCTAGTTCATCTTAGACTTTTGTCATTTTTGCCATGATTAATGTGTGCATGATATGCCTGTGAGTCCTTCATATGTTTTGTTAAGCATCTTGGTATCTTTCCAGAGGTGCAACCCATGCATTTTTAGGATGTGTGTGGTGACTTGTGCAAGCTTGCAAAGTGAGGCACCCGGTAAATCTGTTTTCAGGGACTTAGAGATTTCACTAAGTCCTGGGATTGTTTAGTTCATGATGCCATATGTTCATGCTATTTCCTAGTGATCCGTGCCTCTTTTGAGGATGATCAGTAAAGGAGTTTTGTTAATCTTGTTATGCTCTACCATCCATGTCTTTGTTTGCAATTATGGAGCACCCTAGATTGAGTCAATCGAGCTCTACTTTTGCTTCATTGTGAATTTGGGCAGATCGTCAACTTGTTTGCGATTTTGCCGATGTTATTATAATTGATCCGTGCATGCTATGATATTGTTCTTGCCATGTCTAGCTTGTGATTTGTGCCTTCTTTATGGGTGTATGCTTGTATTGCCATGACTTGCACCGTGGTGAGTGCATCGAGCTCGTAAACATGCCTTCGTGAGTTATGTTTCAGCATGTTCCAGTTTTCACTAAGTCTGAAAACTGATTATGTTTTTGCTATGTTCGTGTGCTTGTTAGTATATTATGTGATCCCTTTTGGCTCAAGGTCACTAAGGGACTTTTGTTAAGCTTGTTGAGTAGCTCCACGCCATGTCTTTCTTTGACATGTTCAGGTCCTGTAGCATGTTGTTTTGATGCTCCGAAGAGAGCTATATGATCTGAAATTCCAAACAAGTGTTAATTTCACTAAGTCTGAGATCTGTTTACCATTTGCGTTTTTGCCATGCTTGTTTGAACCTGTTAATGGATGATTTGGCCGTAGCTCAGTGCTAGACTTTTGTTAAGCATCTTGTGTGCATCCCTGCCATGTATTTTGATGCCATCTTTGGTGGCTGTAGCATGTTCATCTCATTGCATTTAGATGCCTACTTGCTGTAAATCTCAGACCAGTGTCGTTTTTGAAACGCTTGCCATTTCCAAACCGTAACTCCGATTCCGGCGTTCTTTATATCATTTTCAAGCGATTTCATCTCATCTTTCCAGAGGCGCCCTTGGAATTCCAAGTTGAGGCCAGGTTAATGCATTTCCTGCCATATCTTGCATTTTTGCTTCCCGCATCGCATCCCGCATAGCATATCACCATTTCATCATATTGCTTGGTCTTGCACGTGGTTGATTGTATCCTTGTTGCTTTTTTGTCTTGTTGGGTAGAGCCGGGAGACGAGTTCGCTAACGAAGAGCCCGTTGAGTTTCTTTTGAGGATCCAGTCAACTCTGACAACTGTGCAGGCAAGATGATCATACCCTCGAAATCACTACTATCTTTGCTATGCTAGTTTGCTCGCTCTTTTTCTATGCCAATGCTACGATGCCCACCTTTTACTTGTCAGCCTCCCAATTTCCATGTCAAACCTCTAACCCACCATGTCCTAGCAAACCGTTGATTGGCTATGTTACCGCTTTGCTCAGCCCCTCTTATAGCGTTGCTAGTTGCAGGTGAAGATTGGAGGCCGTTCCTTGTTGGAACATCTTTTATTTACTTGTTGGGATATCATTATATTGCTATGTTATCTTAATGCATCTATATACTTGGTAAAGGGTGGAAGGCTCGGCCTCTCGTCTTGTGTTTTGTTCCACTCTTGTCGCCCTAGTTTCCGTCATATCGGTGTTATGTTCCCGGATTTTGCGTTCCTTACGCGCTTGGGTTATAATGGGAACCCCTTGATATTTCGCCTTGATTAAAGCTTTTCCAGCAATGCCCAACCTTGGTCTTACCATTTGCCACCTAGCCTCTTTTTCCCTCGGGTTTCCGGAGCCCAAGGGTCATCTTATTTTAA
>NC_041390.1:345872866-345901479 GCF_002162155.2 Triticum dicoccoides | reverse complement strand
CCAGTGCTCCTCTGAGTGTTGGTCCGACCGAGTACACTGCGGGGCCACCTCGGGGAAACTTGAGGGTTGGTTTTACTCGTAGGATGTCTCATCTGAGTGTGCCCTGAGAAAGAGATATGTGCAGCTCCTATCGGGATTTGTCGGCACATTCGGGCGGTGTTGCTGGTCTTGTTTTAATCTGTCGAAGTGTCTTGAGTTACCGAGATACCGAGTCTGATCGGAACATCTTGGGAGGAGGTTTATTCCTTCGTTGACCATGAGAGCTTGTCATGGGCTAAGTTGGGACTCCCCTGCAGGGATTGAACTTTCGAAAGTTGTGCCCGCGGTTATGGGCAGATGGGAATTTGTTAATGTCCGGTTGTAGACAACTTGAACCTTAATTAATTGAAATGAACCAACTGAGTGTGTTACCGTGATGGCATCTTCTCGGCGGAGTCCGGGAAGTGGACACGGTGTTGGAGTAATGTTTGCGCAGGTTGTTCTCTAGCTTCTCGCTCGTGCTTTGCCTCCTCTTCTCGCTCTCTTTTGCGAATAAGTTAGCCACCATACTTGCTAGTCGCTTGCTGCTGCTCCACTCATATTTTACCTTGCCATTCCTATAAGCTTAAATAGTCTTGATCGCGAGGGTGCGAGATTGCTGAGTCCCCGTGGCTCACAGATTACTATTACACCAGATGCAGGGCCTGATGATTCAGCTCTAGGAGACGCGTGTGAGCTCAAGTGGGAGTTCGACGAAGACTCTCAACGATACTATGTTTCCTTTCCCGATGATCAGTAGTGGTGCCTAGTTGGGGGTGATTGGGACCGTGTCGCATATTGGGTTCTCTTTTATTTTGGTGCCGTAGTCGGGCCATGAGTGTTTGGATGATGTAATGTTACTTATGCACTTGATTGATGTGGCAAGTGTAAGCCAACTATGTTATCTCCCCTTTTATTATTACATTACATGGGATGTTTGTGAAGACTGCCTAACTTGCGACATATGCCCTCAATGCGATTATGTCTCTAAGTCGTGCCTCGACACGTGGGAGCTATAGTCGCATGGAGGGTGTTACATGGAGCCCAGTTGGGACGATCGGGGATCTAGCATTTGGGGTTGTCTTCTTTTATTTTGGTTCCGTAGTCGGACCTTGTTTGTATTATGGATGATGTGTGTTTAACTTGTATTTGTGTGAAGTGGCGATTGTAAGCCAACTCTTTATCCATTTCTTATTCTGTACATGGGATTGTCTGAAGATTACCCCTCTTGCGACAAACCTACCATGCGGCTATGCCTCTAAGTCGGGCCCCGACACGTGAGAGATATAGCCGCGTCATGGGTGTTGCAACCGCTGTTATTTGCATTCATTACTGTTAGTTTACATTGAGTATGACTTGACTAGATCTCCTTTACCATGAATTACAATGTCTAGTCAGTCCTTGATCTTTAAAGGTGCTCTGCATTTATGTTTTGCAGTCTCAGAAAGGGCTGGCGAGATACCATCCTGTTATATCATGATTGTTTTGAGAAAGTGTTGTCATCCGAGATTTATTATTATTGCTCACTAGTTGATTATGCCATTGATATGAGTAAACATGAGACCTAAATGTTATTGTGAATATGTTTAGTTCATAATCTTTGCTGAAAACCTGAATGCTGGCTTTACATATTTACAACAACAAGAGCAAACAGAGTTTGTAAAAGTTTTCTTTATCACTTTCAGTTTATCAACTGAATTTCTTGAGGACAAGCAAATGTTTAAGCTTGGGGGAGTTAATACGTCTCCATCGCATTTAATTTCCCAAACACTTTTGCCCTTGTTTTGGACTCTAACTTGCATGATTTGAATGGAACTAACCCGGACTGACGCTGTTTTCAGCAGAATTGCCATGGTGTTATTTTTGTGCAGAAATAAAAGTTCTCGGAATGACCTGAAAATCAACGGAGAATTATTTTGGAATATATAAAAATACTGGAAGAAAGATCCACGCCAGGGGGCTCACACCCTGTCCACGAGGGTGGGGGCGCGCCCTACCACCCTGGGCACGCCCCTTGCCTCGTGGGCCCCCTAGAGCTCCATCGACCTCAACTCCAACTCCATATATTCGTGTTCGGGGAGAAAAAAATCAGAGAGAAAGATTCATCATGTTTTACAATACAGAGCCGCCGCCAAGCCCTAAACTCTCTTGGGAGGGCTGATCTGGGGTTTGTTCGGGGCTCCGAAGAGGGGAATACATCGCCATCGTCATCATCAACCTTCCTCCATCACCAATTTCATGATGCTCACCGCCGTGCATGAGTAATTCCATCTTAGGCTTGCTGGACGGTGATGGGTTGGATGAGATTTATCATGTAATCGAGTTAGTTTTGTTAGGGTTTGATCCCTAGTATCCACTATCTTCCGAGATTGATGTTGCTATGACTTTGCTATGCTTAATGCTTGTCACTAGGGCCCGAGTGCCATGATTTCAGATCTGAACCTATTATGTTTTCATCAATATATGAGAGTTCTTGATCCTATCTTGCAAGTCTATAGTCACCTACTATGTGTTATGATCCGGCAACCCCGAATTGACAATAATTGGGACCACTCCCGGTGATGACCGTACTTTGAGAAGTTCATGTATTCACTATGTGTTAATGCTTTGGTCCGGTACTCTATTAAAAGGAGGCCTTAATATCTCGTAGTTTCCAATTGGACCCCGCTGCCACGGGAGGGTAGGACAAAAGATGTCATGCAAGTTATTTCCATAAGCACGTATGACTATATTCGGAATACATGCCTACATTACATTAATGAACTGGAGCTAGATCTGTGTCACCCTAGGCTATGACTGTTACATGATCGATTGCATCCAGCATAATTCTTCATCACCGATCCAATGCCTACGAGCTTTCCCTATATTGTTCTTTGCTTATTTACTTTTCCGTTGCTATTCTTACAATCACTACAAAACACCAAAATATTACTTTTGCTATCGTTACCACTACTATCATATTACTTTGCTACTAAATACCTTGTTGTAGATATTAAGTTTCCAGGTGTGGTTGAATTGACAACTCAGTTGCTAATACTTGAGATTGTTCTTTGGCTCCCCTTGTGTCGAATCAATAAATTTGGGTTGAATACTCTATCCTCGAAAACTGTTGCAATCCCCTAACTTGTGGGTTATCGGCATCTTAGGAGCTTCAGGAAGCAAGAGCAATACGCGGCGACATTCGCCCACCTGGCGTTGCCCCCCACCCAGGCAAGGGTGGTGAGCTGCGCGTCTGCATCGACATCCCAGGGCTCAACAGGGCCGCATCTCAGGAGCGCTTCTGGCCTTCACATGCTGGCCGGTGTGAGGGCCCGCCTCACAGTTACGTTCACATGTCGTTCGGCCTGCCGAGCGTGGCTGCCGCCTTCCAGCGCAATCTACGGAGCATCCTGGCAGGTCACGAGGACAGGCACCACGCGGTCCTGGCAGAGATGGAGACGGTCCTCCGGAGGTCACCTGAGCCTCCAGAGCCTCCCGAGGCTCAGGGTCTCGGTGGCTCGTGAGAAGCGACTTCTTTGCTGAGGTATGCGCAGGGTCGGGCCCTACCAACATAGAACGTAAAGCAAATAGAAAGGAAATCACAGAATTTCAAAGAAAATATTACAGGACATATTGTTCCCCTGAAATCAAACATGAGTTTAACGCCTCCACGAGGCATGGTGCATATTGCAGAAGCTAAAACATGAAACGAGCCGCCAGCAGGTTGCCTCGTCATCCCTGGATGCCACCGTCGCCTGCAAGGGATGCTTCTTCTCCAAGGGCGTCGCCTTCACCGGCACCACCAGCCGGAGTTGCAGGATCGGTAGCACCGCCGATCGGCGGCGCGAGAGTGAAGGTGCGGAACCTCTTCAGCAGGGCCTCCATATGACCCTTCACGGCCACAGTAGCGGCCTCGTAATGCTCAACTTTCACAGGCTCCATCAGCTCGTCAAGGCGGGCAGCAGGATCACGAAGGTGGAGGTCACTAAAGATGCACGTCAGCATGGCTAAGGAGAGAACGCAGGCTTCTTCCTCCACCATGGGGCCGATGCCGCTCACAACGTCCTCCAGCGGACCAACCAGATAAGGAACTAGCTGGTTGGGGCCCTCGTCATCAGCAACCAGCGGCTCCTCCAAGCCCTTCTCATAGAGCGACTTCAGCGTCGTTCGAGCCTTCCCTTCAAGGAGCTTGAAGGCCGTGCAGTCCTCAGTCAGGACCTTCTTCTTAGCCTAAAGCTCAGCCTTCTCCACCTTCAGCTTCTACTCCAACTCCTCCAGCCGGCCGCGCTCCGTGGCCTGCGCCTTCCCCAACTGCTCCAGTTCGGTGTCACGATCCTTGACGATGTCCTCTCGTGCTTTCATCTTCTCCTCCTCCGCCTTGAGGCCTCATGCTTTCTTCGCGTGCTCCCTCCGCACGGCCTCCATCTCGGCAGCCAGCGACCAGCAGCGGTCCTAGGCGGCCTCGGCGTCCTTCAGCGCCACCTCGTGGGTGGCCATGGCCTGGGTGATGGCCTCCCTGTCCTTCTCAGAGTCAGCAGCAGCTTGGCTCAGTGCCACCGGGACGGATGCATCGGAGTGCAGCCAGCCAGAGACCAGTTCCAGGCGCCCGGCCACCAGGTGATGGTCGGTGCCCTGAAGGTCTTCTCGCAGCAGGGCCATCGCAGAAAGAGCTCACTCTAGGATGTCAGGGGAGGCGGAGGAACCTGGGGTCAGCAGTACGGCAGAAGGAGGAGGAAGAGGCATCGTCATCACCATGGCCTGAGAGGCCAGAGGCTCCTGAGCCTCGGGGACCCCAGCGCCCGAGCCGGACGCTGGCACCTCCGGAGCCAGTAGGGCCTCAGGGGTTGACTCCTCCCAAGGATGTTCCACCCAGCCTCGCGAGGATGATCGGGCTGGAGATGCACGAGCCGTCACCACCTCTACTCATGGAGAGAGGTGCGGCCACAGGAGGCGATCTGGGCTCAAGCAGTACCACCTCGCCCTCCCTTCTCCTCTTCACCGCAGGCGTCGGCCTAGTTGCACAACGAAGAAAAAAGTCAGAAACGAGCGGCAGAAGCGAGAACAAGGCAGGACGAGAATACTTACTGGTCCACCGCGGCATAGTCCCTCCGCTTCGTAAGCTTCAAGCTGGAGAGCTTCGCAGCCCGAGGCACGAGTGCTCTAGCTCCGGGAGCAGAAGCAGGGGCAGCAGCTGGATCGGAAGCAGCTCCAGGCAGCGGTGAGGCAGGAGCGTCGTCCCGAGAGAGCAGCGCCAACCTGCCCTTCCTCAGGTAGGAGGCGGAGGATGTCTGTCGGGTTTGGGGTTCCGGCAGACCGTTGAGGTTCGAACACTAGGGTGCGCGCGGAGATCTCTCCCCTACCGATCTACGTCTGATCCTCTCGTGCGAACTAAGATGAAAATGATGAACAACACAAGAGACACGAGGTTTATACTGGTTCGGGCCACCGTTGTGGTGTAATACCCTACTACAGTGTGTGGTGTGGTGGATTACCTCTGGGGTTGATGATGGACAGTACAAGGGAAGAACAGCCTTGCGAGAGGTGTTCTTGAGCTGGTGCGATGAACTGCTAGGGTGAGTTCAGTCGCCTCTCTCTTTCTCTCTGCTATGGTTCTACCAGATTTCCAGCCGCCCTCTCCTTCTGTGGTGGCTAGCTCTATTTATAGAGGTCTTGGGCCTCTCCCCAAATAATGAGTGGGAAGGGCGCCAATAATTGGCCATTTCGAAGGGGAACATCTAGTACAAGTTATCCTGACCAAAGGTGGTCTTCGGCTGCCAAAAGCACTGGCGATGACACTGTCTTGGGCTCCACGGTGACCTCCGTCCTGCCGTCCGGCTGGTCTTGGTCTCGTTGCACCGGAATGGTAACCTTTGCCTGATGCCTTGGCCTGTGCTTGCCCCCTTTGCATCAAAGGGGAAACAAGGACACTGCGCAGGCCGGCGCCCACCTGGCGCCCGCCTGGTCTCGATCGTCATGGCTTGCGTCACGGGTTCCTCGCGAGGTACCCCTGCCATGATCTCTCCGCCTCCTCGCGAGCCTGCCTGATGAGGCTGCCTCTGAGGAAGCTTCCTGTCGTCCGCCCCGCGAGGCTTGGCCCCTCGCGAGGGTCTTGAGCTTGAGCTGATGAAGATGGGTCGCGCTGGGCCCCCGCTTGAGCCATGCCGCAGGCCGCAGGCAGGCAAGTCTGGCGACTCCCGTTCCCAGAACGCCAACAATGTCGGCCTTGCGCAAGGGGGAGGTCTCCCCCATCCCCTCGGAGGCTGCCTCTGAGTCGCGCTCCTCGTCCTCCTCCTCCTCCCTGTCCCTGAAGGGAATCGCCAGAAGACACGTCCACCGTCGTTGTCGCCACCGGGACTTCAGAGGGCGCCAGCAGCACCAGGCCGTGCCCGTCAAAGGTGGGCATGGCAGCTGCGATCACCACCCCATCCTTCCGAAGGAACAAAGGAGCATGGGCACTCAGCGGATACTCTTGGTCATCCCCGACCAAGAGGCGGAGAGCCACGGCCAGCTCCCCTTCAGACAAAACCTTCAGACTCAGGCGAAGCTTGTCCTCTCCGCCCCCGAGCGTCCACAAGGGGCGCGAGCGCGCCTGGAGAGGAGCCACCTGCAGCGTTAGGAACTCCCTCAGAAGCATGGCCCCCGTCAGCTTCGCCGCCTTCGTGTTGCCCGGCCTCAGGTCGACGGTCATCTTCTCCAGCACCGCCTTCGCCCGATCGTCGGTAGGCTTCGCACGATACCACCCCTCGTCGGACTGGGGCATCTTCGTCAGCAGCTTCAGCCGTGGGTGGACGCACTTGGCATCCATCAAACCCACTTGCTCCGGAAGCCATCAGCCTTCTTGTCGGCCTTCGAGATTGTGTTGGCCTTGCCAGCTACGACGAAGTTGGCGCACTTCGTGGTGTGGTTGTCATTGATTCGGAGGAAGAAAAAGTGGCGCGGTGGTGCCACGGACGGCATCACCCTAACATATGCCTCGCAGTAGAAGGCAAAGATTGACAAGAGAAGAATGGAGTTGGGATGGAGGTGGAGAGTCGGTAACCCGTAGTGTTGGAGGACTGCGTAGAAGAAGTCGGAGAACGGGGGAACAAGGTCGGTGATGACGCTGCTCATGAAGAAGGGGTAGAAGGAGCTCTTCGAAGCCTCAGGCATAGCGGAGCCAGCCCGGAGCTCGGTCTTCCCCTTGTCGTTATTCTCCCCCGCCGTCAACAGGCACGTGGCGGCGAGGTTCTTCGCCGAGACATTGGGCGCCTCTAGAGCCGGCTTGTACCAGGCAGGCGGCGAATCAACCATGGGCTTTCGGGGCACCATTGGTCGGAAGCTCGGATGGAGATCGGACCAGATCTGGAGATTTCAAAAGTGAGGACCGAGAGAGGGGATCTAGAGCAAGGTGGGGGAAGGCAATGAAGGCGAGCATTGCCCGCACCGGCCTTTTTGTCAGTCGGGCAGTTGCCAAGGCAGCGTGGAGAAGCGGAGACGCCCATGTCCAATCAGTCACCATGCGCCAACCGTGGCCGCAGGCTGATGGGGCCCACGGCGCTCCACGCTTGCCCTTTGGCTTCGCCTCGAAGCCAAGCCCAAGCACGCCTTGGGCCCGGGGGCTACTGTCGGCGTTCTGGGAACGGGGGTCCCCAGACTTGCCTGCTTGCGGCCCACAGCGTGGCTCCACCAGTGGCCATGTATGGACCATCTTCACCGCCAAACATTCAACACCCTCGCGAGGGGCCAAGCCTCATGAGGCGGACGATGCAAGACCTCCTCAGGGGCGGCCTCACCAGGCTGTCTCGCAAGGGCGGAGAGATCAAGGAAAGGGGCGCCTCACGAGGTTCTGTGACGCAAGCCGTAACGACTGGAGCCAGGCGGGCACCAGCGCGCGTAGTGTCCTCGTTTACTCTTTGGTGCTAAAGGGGCAAGCGCAAACGAGGATTCCTGAGGCGTCAGGCAAAGGTTTCCATATCGGTGCAACAAGACCAAGACCAGCAGGACGGCAGGACGGAGGCCACCCTGGAGCCCAAGACGGCATCACCGCCAGAGCCTTTGGCAGGCGAAGACTACTTTTGTTAGGATAGCTCGTACTAGTTGTCTCCCTTCGAATTTGGCCTTTGTGTGATCCCTTTCCGATCAATATTTGGAAAGAGGACCAGGGCCTCTATAAATAGCACTAGCCACCACCGTAGGAAGGCATCTGATTAGGACCTAGATCAGATCCATATCACCCCAGCCACTCAAGTTCACTAAGCACAAGAACACCTCTCCTCGCGAGGCTGTTCTTCCCTTTTAACTGTTCATCCTCAGCCCAAGAGGCAATCCACCACACCACTCTGGAGTAGGGTATTACACCACAATGGTGGCTCGAACCAGTATAAATCTTGTGTCTCATGTTCTTGGGGTTCATTGAGCTAGGCCATGAGATCTTAGAGTGCGCTAGCTAGAGAGGGGAGAGATCTTTGTGCACACCCCAGTGTTTGAACCTCAAGGGTTTGCCGGAACCCGAAATCCGACAGAAGCACTAGAGCAAAATTATCTAGCTCAAAAGATATAAGTGAAGCACATAGAGTATTCTAATAAATTCCGATTCATGTGTGTCTCTCCAAAAGGTGTGTATAGCAAGGATGATTGTGGTAAACTAAAAATCAAAGACTCAAATCATACAAGATGCTCCAAGCAAAACACATATCATGTGGTGAATAAAAATATAGCCTCAAGTAAAGTTACCGATGGACGAAGACGAAAGAGGGGATGCCTTCCGGGGCATCCCCAAGCTTAGGATTTTGGTTGTCCTTGAATTTTACGTTGGGGTGCCTTGGGCATCCCCAATGTTAGGCTCTTGCCACTCCTTATTCCAAAACCCATCAAATCTTTACCCAAAACTTGAAAACTTCACAACACAAAACTCAACAGAAAATCTCATGAGCTCCATTAGTATAAGAAAACAAACCACCACTTGAAGGTACTGTAATGGACTCATTATTTATTTATATTGGTGTTAAACCTACTGTATTCCAACTTCTCTATGGTTCATACCCCCCGATACTAGCCATAGATTCATCAAAATAAGCAAACAACAAACGAAAAACAGAATCTGTCAAAAACGGAAAAGTCTATAGTAATATGTAGGTTTCGAATACTTCTATGACCCCAAAAATTCTTAAATAAATTGGTGGACCTGAGTAATTTTTCTATTAATCATCTTCAAAAAGAATCAACCTAAGCGCACTCTCCAGTAAAAAATGGCAGCAAATCTCGTGAGCGCTAAAGTTTCTGCTTTTTACAGCAAGATCGCAAAGACTTCCCCCAAGTCTTCCCAAAGGTTCTACTTGGCACAAACACTAATTAAAAATATAAAAACACATCTAAACATAAGCTAGATGAATTATTTATTACTAAACAGGGACAAAAAAACAAGAAACAAAAATAAAATTTGGTTGCCTCCCAGCAAGCGCTATCATTTAATGCCCCAAGCTAGGCATTGATAATTTCAATGATGCTCACATGAAAGACAAGAATTGAAGCACAAAGAGAGCATCATAAAGCATATGAAAAACAGATCTAAGTCTAACATACTTCCTATGCATAGGCATCTTATAGGAAAATAAATTATCAAGATAAGCAAAAACTAGCATATGCAAGAAAGAAAATGATAGAGGCGAGGTCCCGATCTTTCGATGAGATGATAACTATCGATTTGGTGGAGACGACTTTGACGATCCGACTACAAACATGCAACGACGTTGCGCCTTGGCAATCGCTAAACCAACTCCGAGAGGTTATTGACCACGCCAGAGCACGATCAACCTGACCATGAATGTCTATTCCTGCAAGCAATCGAAGAACAAGCAAGAATATGATTAAGCAATCTGAATATTGCGAATATGGATGAAGTATTGATAAAAGTGGGGTTTCATAAGCGGTCTTGGTCTGGTCGTTGGACACAAATGAAGTACACGAAGTTGCAGCGATGGCTAACTTTTAACTAAATAAAACCCAAGTCTAAATGATGCCTTAAGGGCTATATTTATAGGGAATGAGAGAGGGGATTTTGTCCACCCATGCCAAGGTGGGACTAAAACACCTCCTAAGTCGTTTCCCCTAAAATATGGACTCTAAAAGTAGATTACATGGGCCTAGCCCAAAATAAGGTGGTGCCACACCAATAATAAGCTATGGACGAAATTTATGAAAGGCCATCTTGTATATTTCGTCCATCTTCTTGTATGTCATCATGGTGGCTTCAAAGTCCGGAAATCTCCACTTGAACCTCCGTTCTTGTTCTCTTCGCACATACCTTCATCTCCGTGCTTGACCATGCTCCAATGTTTAACCTTCTTGTACGTGCTAGGCCCTTCAATTGCAAGCAACACAAATGTATCTAAGTTAGGCAGCATCATATTCTCATGAACACTAGAAACATTACCAAGAAATGAAAGTACCTAATAATTTAATTGGCGTATTTGAGCTCTAGCAACTGTTCCAAGAGGTAAAACAATAGGGGATATGGGTGTAACTATGGTATCCATGTCCTCATCATCCTCCCCTTCTTGAAAACAAAGTCGTCCTCGATGTTGCTTAATCTGAAATATGGCTAACAAAAGAGACAAGGTGTACACGTTGTATATGTATATGTCATCTGTTTTTGCTGATCTCATTTGGTGCACATGTGACATAGTTATACAAGAGCACCCATCAAAAGTTGTGAAATATAAAGCCAATATATTATCACAAGAAGTCAAAGGCATGAAAATATTGCAACTCAGTTTGCACATATAAGTGAAGCTCTTATTCATATCAAAAGACTGACAATGCTTATCATTAAACCATCCCAACATTGATGAACCATCACCAAGATTAGAGGTCATATGAAAATGATTAAACATTGGCACAATTATTTTCAAATGTATTTGATCCAAATCTGATTTATTCCCTGATTCGCTTGATTCTTTTGCATCGATAGTTAATTCAATGGGTCCACTCAAAATTGGTTGATCACATGGCAAAGTCAAATCATCAACATAGTCCTCTAAAATAGCCGGTGAGATCAAAGTAGTTGGTAGCTCACCGCATGGTGCATTTAAATTGACAAGACATTCATCATACTCATTTGGAGGTGGAAGATTAGTACCTTTGTCATTACCTCTTAGGATCAACTCAGATGATGTAGGCACTCCCGGTGATGATGTGTCACATGGTGGAGGTGATGTAGTCCTCACAACAACGAATGTGGTTGTCATAGTATGCCTAGTAGTTGAAGGGACAACTGTATCGACTCTTGAAATGTGCATCTCGTGCTTGTTCTCCTTGTGGGCAACACGTCGTTTTATTTCCTGTTCAGCTTTGCAAGCAAGATGAAATAAATGGTCCATGGAATAACACTCTTCATGAATTAGTATCTCCTGAATGTCACGATTTAATCCTCCCCAAAATCTATCCATAAAATCTTTTTCACTTTCCTCTAAAGAGGAATGCAGCAAGGTAGTTTGTAAAGTATCATAATATTTCGTTACGGTGTCACTACATTGTTTTAAATGTTGCAACTTTTTAATCATGTCACAAGTATAATACGCGGGGACAAATGTATGTCGCATGGCAAGTTTCAAATCATCCCAAGTAGTAGGTATATAATCAGGGTGTAACCGACAATATTCACTCCACCAAACTAAAGCATAACCGGTGAAAGAACCAACTGCAACCTTACCTTTTTATGTTCATCAAAATTATGGGAAGCAAATATATTATTTATGTTGAACTCCCATTCAATATATAAAGTAGGTCTAAAACGGCCATTAAATGGTGGTATAGAAACATTAACATAATCATGTGCATCTAGATGTTTGTGCACCTCTCATGACGGTTGTGATATTTTCATAGGTGGTGGCACGTCTTCCGCGATCGAAAAAGCCCATGAATTGACTCTATATCCTGTCATGATTAGTAGAAACAAGAAACAAAATCCAAAAATAGTGTTCCGATGAATGACTGGGAAGTGGTGGTAAAACGCTCACAGTATAGCAAAGCAATGTCTTACAAGTTCTTACCATATAGCAGGAGGTGACCGGCAACCAGCGGTGTCAAAGAACTCCAAAAGTTGATAAAGCGATTGCCAGGTGAACGGACGTATACACAGTGTAGAAATATGTGGAGCTAGGTTGGCTTTATATGTGTGAGAAAAAAATGCTACAACCACAATAGTTAATGCAAGCTGAAAATTCACTCAAAGTGGTCGAGTGCTGGTCCTAAGCTAGAACGTGCTAGAGACGCGAGCCTAAGACATAAGTGAAATTCACGTGCGCACACGATATGCAACAAAACTTATGAGCAATGCAGCAACCAGAAAGTACTAGCACTATTATATCTCCAAATACTTTTTACATGGCTGCTCTCTCTTTGCTTTTTCTGGCAACGTTTCTCTCTATTTTTGTCAACCGAAAAACGAACTGATCTAAGAATCAAACCTGCCTTTACCAAAAAAAACTGCACGCAGGAGTCCTTCGAAAACTACTATAATCAGATCAGAGGTTTTTTTCTATCTCTCAAGGATTGACATGGAGTACTACTCCCAAACTCCCTGGCACGTTTTTTTCCAACCTTGTCAAATGGATCCACAATCCTTTCTTTTAGTACGTGGCACAAGCAAGCAAATATATTTAGACTTTCCAAAAAAATAACCATTGGTCAAACTTTCCAAACCAACTAGTTTTCCTTCCGTGGCAAAATAACGTGCAAAATAACTTGGAAACCGAAGCAATCAGAATGGCATTTTTTTAAATGCCCAAACGTGAAATATTCCCTTCCAAATTCTCTCTCTTTTGCCTTTTCTTTCTCTCTCTCTCACGCTGGATCAATTAATTCTAAAAGAACCAAATTCCCACGAGCAGCATGCTACATGCAAGTCTTTCCAAACAAATAGATCAAATTGTGCCAACCGATCTTTAATTCCTTCCAAAAGATTAGCAGGCAGCACTTTTCTTTAATATATCATATCCCAAAACGTCCAAATAAAGCATCCACGTTATCCCCTTCCTTTATTGGCTGATCTCTTCTCTTTTCTAATAAGAACGAGTCAATCTTTCCAATTAAATCAAACCGATCAACCCTTTTTTCTTTGTGTTGGCCGATCTGTTTTTTTAATTAGTTTCCAATTAGTAGCGCACAACTCACGTCCTTCCTTCCTTCCTTCTTTCCTTTTTTTCAAAGAAAATTTCTCAACAAAAACGGCCACCAACAAAACCGATTGGCACTTGCCTTTTTTTAATCTTTCCTTGTGATACGCACCAAACTTTCCGCAACAAATAGATTCCTCATTAATTGCAGATTCAACTTTCCTTTCAAGCACCCACGTGATCTATTTCTTCCAAATCTTTTCTCTTTTTTCACTGTATTTTTTTCTCTAAGGACACGTCCAGAATATGGAAACCTCTAACCGAATCTTGTTTTTTTCTAAGTGGGAAACGAATCTGGTCTCTTCTTCTCTTTCCAAAAACCAGATTACTTCCTAAAACAAGCCACTTAATGTTTCCAAATGAACTTGTCTTTTATTCTTTCCCAGACCGAAAAGAAGTCCTGCCAAAACGTGAAAGATGAGGAGACTTTCGAAGTAGTACTACTACCACGTCCCAACCATCCAAGTCACGTCCTCCTCTTTTCAATCGGTGAACAACTTTTTTTTAACAACTGAATTAGATTAGATAGCTGGTTTTTGGTATCGACTGTAGCAGCACCAAATCTCAAGAAGCTCAAAGAAAGGGACTCCTTCGCTGTTGTACTCCGATCTCTCTCCTTGATCCAAACTTCTCAGCCGATTCTCTCCCTCAAAACTCTTCCACACGAATCTCAACGTAAGATCAATGACATAGAACTTAGATGTGCAATACTTATAGCACATCTAAATGTGCTTTAGCAAAACTCTTTTTTTTATCTGTTCTCAAACTTTTTTGATGCTCAAAGATGACGACAAACCACAGCAGCGGATGGATGATGGTGATGCTGACGAATAAATTAAGTTGCAGCGTTGGTGTTCATCGATGCGATGTGAACAAAAACATGACTAGAACTCGAAACTCTAAAAGTTTAGACACTAAAACTAGCAACTCGACACACGATGCAACCGAAAATTCAACAATGCAAAAACTAAGTGATAATGGCGAAAAGGCTCAGACTGTCTGGGACATGGATGAACTAATCTAACTTTTTTAGTGGCTTTTTCTTGGACTTAGGTATGAAGAACATATACAATCTAAGACTATGAAAAACTGGAAAATCTCACCGAGCAACCTGAAAACTGATACCACTTGATAGCGGCAAGGGTCCCGATCTTTCGATGAGATGATAACTATCGATTTGGTGGAGACGACTTTGACGATCCGACTACAAACGTGCAACGACGTTGCGCCTTAGCAATCGCTAAACCAACTCCGAGAGGTTATTCACCACACCGGAGCACGATCAACCTGACCATGAAGGTCTGTTCCTGTAACCAAACGAAGAACAAGCAAGAATATGATTAAGCAATCTGAATATTGCGAATATGGATGAAGTATTGATAAAAGTGGGGTTTCATAAGCAGTCTTGGTCTGGTCGTTGGACACAAACGAAGTACACGAAGTTGCAGCGATGGCTAACTTTTAACTAAATAAAACCCAAGTCTAAACGATGCCTTAAGGGCTATATTTATAGGGAACGAGAGAGGGGATTTTGTCCACCCTTGGCAAGGTGGGACTAAAACACCTCCTAAGTCGTTTTCCCTACAATATGGACTCTAAAAGTAGATTACATGGGCCTGGCCCAAAATAAGGTGGTGCCACACCAATAATAAGCTATGGACGAAATTTATGAAAGGCCATCTTGTATATTTCGTCCATCTTCTTATATGTTATCGTGGTTGCTTCAAAGTCCGGAAATCTCCATTTGAACCTTTGTTCTTGTTCTCTTCGCACACACCTTCATCTCCGTGCTTGACCATGCTCCAATGTTCAACCTTCTTGTCCGTGCTAGGCCCTTCAATTGCAAGCAACACAAATGTATCTAAGTTAGGCAGCATCATATTCTCATGAAGACTAGAAACATTACCAAGAAACGAAAGTACCTGGTAATTTAATTAGCGTATCTGAGCTCTAGCAACTGTTCCAAGAGGTAAAACAACAGGGGATATGGGTGTAACTATGGTAGCCATGTCCTCATCAGAAAACAATAACAATCTCAACATAACGAGAGATTATTTAGTAACATGAAAATTTCTACAACCATATTTTCCTCTCTCATAATAATTACATGTGGGATCATATTCAAATTCAAAAATATAGCTCTGACATAAAATTTTCTCTACATGACCCACATACATGCAAAGTTGACACTCTTCCAAAATACTGGGAATATCATTAACTAAAGTCATGACCTCTCCAAACCCACTTTTATCAAAAACTTCATAAGATTTAACATTATCCAAATATGTGGGATCTAAAGTTGACACTCTTTCGAACCCACTTCCAGTATTATTGCAAACATTATTATCAATCTCATATTCATCACGGGGCTTAAATAAATTTTTGAGATCATAAGAAGAATCACCCCAATCATGATCATTGCAACAAGTAGTGGACATAGCAAAACTAGCATCCCCAAGCTTAGGGTTTTCCATATTATTAGCACAATTGACATCAATAGAATTTATAGTAAAATCATTGCAATCATGCTTTTGATTCAAGGAACTATCAAGTATAGGTGCAATAGCAATAATCTCATGTTTAACATAAGGAACCATAGCAAATTCATCTCCATAAATATTGGCATCATGGCCATAAGAATAGCAAGCATCATGTTCATCAAGGGATATTTCAATCAAATCATCGGAATCATAATTATCTATAGATTCATGCATATCATTATTTTCTTCCAAAGCAACGGTCATTCTCTCAATAAATTCCTTAACATAGGCATTATGAGCATAGTTTTCATAGCAATATTTAAGTTTGTCAGAATTTTCATATTTGTAGAGAGTAATATCATACTTTTCAATCAAAGAAGCAACTTCATGAGCACCCTTAAAAACGACAAATTCTTCAATTTGTTCGATATCATAGTAATTATAAACACCCTTTCCATAAGAAGATAAGATTTCATTATCATTAAACTCACATAGGTAGGGAAGGTGTTTTTTAGGGTTCTTAGAGCAACAAGTAAAGTCATAAATTTCACAAAGATTCCAAGCATAGCATAGCAAACTATTGATTTGATACCATAAGAGCTTCCCCTTTTCAGATAAACGATGATGCACAAAATGAGCATGCTCATCTAAAGATTTTCCCTCAACTAAACTAGTTGGGGTTTCAGCGCGAGCACAAATAGATCGAATATGATCCAAGTAGAACACTTTAAGTGAATCCATATCAATAGATTTTTAGCAAGAAAAGATGCAAGCAAATAGAAGGCACATGGAAACACAAACAAAAAGACATACGGGAAGAAGGCGAAGAAAAGGCAAAGGTGAAGTGGGGGAGAGGAAAACGAGAGGCAAATGGAAATAATGTAATGCGAGGGATAAGGGTTTGTGATGGGTACTTGCTATGTCTTGACTTGAGCGTAGATCTCCCTCGCAACGGCGCCAAAAATGGCTTGTTGACGGGAGATCAAATCTTGACTTGACTTGGTGCAACCTCCCCGGCAACAGCGCCAGAAATCCTTCTTGCTATCTCTTGAGCATGCGTTGGTTTTCCCTTGAAGAGGAAAGGGTGATGCAGCAAAGTAGCGTAAGTATTTCCCTTAGTTTTTGAGAACCAAGGTATCAATCCAGTAGGATATTACACGCAAGTCCCTCGTACCTGCACAAACAAACAAGAACCTCGCAACCAACGCGATAAAGGGGTTGTCAATACCTTCAAGGTCACTTGCGAAAGTGAGATCTGATAGAGATAATAAGATAACTATTTTTGGTATTTTTGTTATATAGATTGCAAAATAAAGATTGCAAAATAAACAACGATAGAAATAGCAAGTTCATAGGAAAATAATATGATGGAAGATAGACCCGGGGGCCATAGGTTTCACTAGTGGCTTCTCTCAAGATAGCAAATTCTATGGTGGGTGAACAAATTACTGTCGAGCAATTGATAGAAAAGCGCATAGTTATGAGAATATCTAGGCATGATCATGTATATAGGCATCACGTCCGCGACAAATAGACCGAAACGATTCTGCATCTACTACTATTACTCCACACATTGACTGCTATCCAGCATGCATCTAGAGTATTAAGTTCATAAGAACGGAGTAACGCATTAGGCAAGATGACATGATGTAGAGGGATAAACTCAAGCAATATGACATAAACCCCATCTTTTTATCCACGATGGCAACAATACAATATGTGCCTTGCTACCCCTGCTGTCACTGGGAAAGGACACCACAAGATTGAACCCAAAGCTAAGCACTTCTCCCATTGCAAGAAAGATCAATCTGGTAGGCCAAACCAAACTGATAATTCGAAGAGACATGCAAAGCTATTAAATCTTGCATAAAATATTTCAGAGAAGGATCAAATATTGTTCATAGATAATCTTGATCATAAACCCACAATTCATCGGATCTCGACAAACACACCGCAAAAAGAATTACATCAAATAGATCTCCAAGAGAATCAAGCGGAACTTTGTATTGAGATCCAAAGAGAGAGAAGAAGCCATCTAGCTAATAACGATGGACCCGAAGGTCTGTGGTAAACTGCTCACACATCATCGGAGAGGCTATGGTGTTGATGTAGAAGCCCTCCGTGATCGATTCCCCCTCTGGCGGAGCACCGAAAAAGGCCCCAAGATGGGATCTCATGGGTACAGAAGGTTGCGGGGGTGAAAATAGGGTTTGGTGGTGCTCTTCGATGTTTTCAGGGTATATGGGTATATATAGGAGGAAGAAGTAGGTCGGTGGATCTACGAGGGGCCCACGAGGGTGGGGGCGCGCCCTCCTACCTCGTGGCCTCCTCGCTTCTTTCTTGACATCCACTCCAAGTCTCCTGGATCACGTTTGTTCCAAAAATAACTCTCCCGAAGGTTTCATTCCGTTTGGGTTCCGTTTGATATTCCTTTTCTACGAAATAGGCAAAAAAATAGCAATTTGCACTGGGCCTTTGGTTAGTAGGTTAGTCCCAAAAATAATATAAAAAGGTATATTAAAGCCCATTAAACATCCAAAACAGATAATATAATAGCATGGAACAATAAAAAATTACAGATACATTGGAGACGTATCACATACCTTTCATTTTTAGGTCGTGGATTATCAAGATCAACTGGTGGTTCTATGTCAACATCATTGTCTGGTTCTTTATTATTTGGTTGACTATCTTCATGAACCTCATTATTATCTTTTTCATTCTCAGGAGGTGAGTGTTCACTACCAGGTTGAGTTTTAGCATCAGAGATAGAGACTTCATTATCATTATCAGGAGGTTTTTCTACTTCAGGTTCACTAGAAGCATGCAAAGTCCTATCATTTTTCTTTTTCTTCTTCTTTCTAGAAGGACTAGGTGCATTAGTGTTAGCTCGTTGAGAGTCTTTTTCAATTCTTTTTGTATCTCCCTCAGGATAAAGTGGTTCCTGAGTCATTTTACCTCCTCTAGTTGCAACTCTAACAACAAAGTCATGTATATTATTATTCATTTCATCTAGCAACTCTCTTTGAGATTTAGCAACTTGTTCTAACTGGGTTCGTTCCATAGAAGCATGATTTCCAACACCTCTAACATCATTTGAGATTCTAAATAACAAGTCACTCAAGCGAGCAATCATATCAGGATTGTATTTCAATTGTTTCATGACATTTGCATTGAAGTGATCTTGTTTTCTAATATAGTTTTCAAACTCATAAAGGCATTGTCTAGGGTGCATATTGTGAGGATTGTCATTATCATTGAATTTCATAAGAGAATTTACCTCTACCACCTTAGGCAGTGGTGGTGTATTATGCCCATGTACTTCTTCAATAGGAGGCAAATTTTTAACATCCTCAGCTTTAACACCTTTTTCCTTCATAGATTTCTTTGCCTCTTGCGTATCTTCAGGACTGAGATATAATATACCCCTCTTCTTTGGAGTGGGTTTAGGCGGTAGTTCGGGAAGAGTCCAATCATCATAATTTTTCAATATATTATTCAATAATTCTTTAGCTTGCCCAACAGTTTGTTCCCTGAAAACACAACCAGCACAACTATCTAGGAAATCCCTAGAATCATTGGTTAGTCCATTATAGAAGATATCAAGTATTTCACTTTTCTTAAGAGGATGATCAGGCAAATCATTAAGTAATTGGCAAAGCCTCCCCCAAGCTTGTGGGAGACTCTCTTCTTTAATTTGCACAAAGTTAAATATTTCCTATAATGCAGCTTGTTTCTTATGAGCAGAGAAATATTTTTCAGAGAAGTAATAAATCATATCTTGGGGACTACACGCACAACCTGAAGCAAGAGTATTGTGCCAAGCTTTAGCATCACCCTTTAATGCGATCGGAAATGACTTGAGGATATAGTAATAGCAAGTTTTCTCATCATGTGTAAAAAGGGTGGCTATGTCATTCAACTTAGTAAGATGTGCCACAACAGTTTCAGCTTCATAACCATGGAAAGGATCAGATTCAACCAAAGTAATTAAATCTGGGTCGGCAGAGAATTCATAATCCTTATCATTAATAAAGATAGGTCAGTAGCAAACTTCGGATCATATTGCATTCTAGCATTCAGAGATTTTTCTTTATACTTGCATAATAGTTTTTCTAGATCAACTCTATCCTTACAAGCAATAATGTCTCTAGTTGTCTCTTCATTCATAACATAACCTTCCGGTACCATAGGCAATTCATATCTACGAGGGCTAGTTCTAGTAGGTGTTTCAAGATTTCCAGTTTCAAGATCATCATTAGATTCAACAACATCATGTTGAATTACTCTAGTAATTTGTTCATCAAGAAACCACCAAGTGGCACATCATTATCATCAAGCAAGGTACTAGCATCATCATAAGTATCATTCATAGCAGAAGTGGCATCATCAATAACTTGCGACATATCAGGATTAATAGCATGTGGTGGTGTTGTAAGTTTACTTATAATAGATGGAGAATCTAAAGCAGAATTGGATGGTGGTTCCTTAACTCCCCTCGTCTTAGAGGGATAAATCTTAGTCTTAGCATCCTTCAAATTCTTCATAGTGATAAATTGATAATAATCCCAAGTGGCTCAACAAATATAGCTATGCTCCCTGGCAACGGCGCCAAAAAAAGGTCTTGATAACCCATAAGTATGGGGGATCGCAACAGTTTTCGAGGGTAGAGTATTCAACCCAAATTTATAGATTCGACACAAGGGGAGCCAAAGAATATTTGAAGGTATTAGCAGCTGAGTTGTCAATTCAAACACACCTGAAGATTAATTATCTACAGCAATGTGATCAATAGCAAAGTAGTATGATAGTTTTGATAATAGTGGCAGCAGTAATAGTAATGATAACAATGATAGCAGTAGTTTTGTAACAAGTGCAATAGTAACGATAGCAATGGTTACTTAGCAAGAAAAATATAAGATAAATTCGTAGGCATTGGATCGGTAATTTGTTGGATGATATTCATCATGTGACAGTCATAACATAGGCCGATACGGCACTAGCTCAAGTTCATAAAAATAATGTAGGAATGTATTCCGTAAATAGTCATACATTCTTATGGAAAGAACTTGCATGACATCTTTTGTCCTACCCTCCCGTGGCAGCGGGGTCCAATTGGAAACTAAGGGATATTAAGGCCTCCTTTTAATAGAGATCCGGAACAAAGAATTAACACACGGTGAATACATGAACTCCTCAAACTACGGTCATCACCGGGAGTGGTCCCGGCTATTGTCACTCCGGGGTTGCTAGATCATAACAAGTAGTAGGTGACTATAACTTGCAAGATCGGATCTAGAACATGGATATAATGGTGATAACATAAATGGTTCAGATCTCAAATCATGGCACCCGGGCCCAAAGTGACAAGCATTAAGCATGGAAAAGTCATAGCAACATCAATCTTAGAACATAGTGGATAGTAGGGATCAAGCCCTAAGAAAACTATAGATTACATGATGAATCTCATCCAACTCCTCACCGACCAGCGAGCCTATGAAGGAATTACTGACTCCCAGTGGGGAGCATCATGGAATTGGCGATGGAGAAGGGTTCGTGATGACGAAGAACGAAGATCCTCCCTCTCCGGAGCCCCAAACGGACTCCACATTTGGCCTCCCGATGAAGAACAGGAGGTGACGGCGGCTCTGTCTCGTGGATCATGATAATTCTTTCTCCCTGATTTTTTCTGGAAAAATAGGATTTTATAGCATCGGTTTCAGGGTCTACGGGGCCACCAGGTGGGGACAACCACCTAGGCACGCCAGGAGGGGGGTCGCCCTGGTGGTTTCTGCCCACCTAGGTGCCCCCCTCCAGTGGATCTTGGCTCCAGAAATTCTATTTTATTGTATAAATGTTCCTCACAAAGTTTCGTTCCATTCCGATAAATTTTATTTCTGCGCAAAAACAACACCATGGTAGTTCTACTGAAAACAACGTTAGTTCGGGGTTAGTTTCATTCAAATCATGCAAATTAGAGTCCAAAACAAGAGGTAAAGCGTCAGGAAAAGTTGATATGTTGGATACGTATTAGTGTGCATGACATTTAGAAGCTGACAGGTTGTCTGGCTGCATTAAGTTGATTCATTTCTCGTCTTGGTAAGAAGGCGTTGCCCCTTTACCAACTGATGAAGAAGTCTGATACATTGGAGTGGACTCCTAAAGCTGAAGCAGCGTTTGTAGAGCTCAAAGCCCTGCTTTCCACCTAGCCGGTGCTTGCTGCTCCGGTCAGCAAAGAGCCTCTTCTGTTATATATTGCAGCCACTGGTCAGGTTGTCAGCATAGTGCTCACAGTCTAGCGAGAGGAAGAAGTCAAGGCCTATAAGGTTCAATGCCCAGTGGATTACATTTATGAAGTCTTGACTCCATCCAAGCAAAGGTATCCACATTACCAGAAGCTTGTCTATGGGATTTATTTGACTACGAAGAAAGTTGCACATTACTTCCAAGACCACTCGGTTTCAGTCGTCAGTGATGCTCCATTGCCTAAAATTTTGAACAATCGAGATGCAATCGGTCGAGTGGCTAAGTGGGCAATTGAACTTCTTCCTCTGGATATCAAGTTTGAAGGAAAGAAGGCGATCAAGTCCCAAGCTATCACAGATTTCTTGGCCGAGTGGATTGAGCAACAGCAGCCGACTCAAGTTTACTCGGAACACTGGACCATGTTCTTTGATGGATCTAAGATGTTGAACGGTTGTGATGCCGGAGTAGTCCTGGTGTCCCCAAGAGGAGACAAACTCTGTTATGTCCTCCAAATTCACTTTGATTTCTCCAATAATGAAGCTGGATATGAAGCAATTCTTTATGGGTTGCGTATGACCATCTCACTCGGTGTCCATCGCCTGATGGTCTAAGGCGACTCGGATTTGGTAGTTAATCAAGTGATGAAGGAGTGGGATGTCAGGAACCCTGCCATGATCGGATATTGTAATGCAGTAAGGGCTCCACCACATACCCCGAATCAAGAATCAAGCAGCTGATGATCTGGGGAAAAAAGGTTCCACTCGGAAGCCTATCCCCAATAATGTGTTCTTGGAGCATCTCCATACCCCAAAGGTATAAGAAGATCCCTTTACTGAAGAACCTCCCCAACCAATAAGTTCTACCAATCTAACTGAAGTCGAGGTGCCAACAGTTGTCGACCTAATAATGGAGATTTTGGTAATCACCCCCGACTGGACTGTGTCGTATATTGCATATCTGCTCAGGCAGGAGCTCCCAGAGGATGAAGTTGAAGCGCGTCAGGTTGACCATAGGTCCAAGGCCTTCATGGTAATCGGTGGACAGCTCTACCGAGAAAGTGTTACTGGCGTAGCTCAGCGATGTATCTCTCCAGAAGAGGGTCGAGTGATTTTAAATGAGATTCAGTCGGGGACCTGTGGTCACCATGCGTCCTCATGGACCATCGTGGCCAAAGCATACCAAGCAGGATTCTACTGGCCACGGGCCAATGAGGCAGTGAAGGAAATCGTTGAGAAGTGTGACGGTTGTCAATTCTACTCGAACAAGTCCCACAAGCCCACGTCTGCCTTGAAAACCATTCCACTCGTCTGGTCGTTCGCCTTGTCGGGTTTGGATATGGCCGGACCTCTCAGGACTAGCAGGAGTGGCTTCACTCACCTGCTTGTGGCATTCGACAAGTTCACCAAGTGGATTTAAGCAAAGCCTATAAAGAACTTAGACTCGAGCACAACCATCAGTTTCATAAAAGAGTTGATATTCCGATATGGAGTTCCACACAACATCATCACAGACAACGGCTCAAATTTTGACTCGGAAGAATTCAGAGAGTTCTATGCTTCTCAGGGCACTTGGGTGGATTATGCATGCATTGTGCACCCGCAGTCCAATGGGCAAGCCGAGAGAGCAAATGGCCTGATCCTCCAAGGGTTGAAACCTCGGCTCATGCGCGACCTTGAGCATGCAGTCGGGGCTTGGGTGACTGAGCTACCATTTTGTCTTGTGGGGACTAAGGACAACTCCCAACCGATCCACCAACCGAACCCCCTTCTTCATGGTGTATGGGGCTGAAGCTGTGTTACCGGGTGACCTGTATCACAATGCGCCTCGAGTGGAGCTTTACTCAGAAGCTGATGCAGAGAAATCATGTCAAGATGCAGTAGACCTTCTGGAAGAAGAGCGAGAGATGGCTTTGATTCGTTCGACTGTTTATCAGCAAGACCTTCGTTGGTTCCATGCTAGGAATATCAAAGGCCGAGCTTTTCAAGAAGGGGACATGGTATTCTGAGTGGATCACCAACGACCTCACAAGCTTGCCCCATGTGGGAAGATCCTTTCCTCGTCACCAAGGTGCTGAACAATGGGTCTTATCACCTCTACAACTTCGCAAAGAAGGTTGACAAGCCACGTGCTTGGAACATGGATCTACTCCGCAAATTTTATACTTAACACTCGGATCGTCGAGATGTAATAAGAGTATTTTCAGATTGTTTATCAAGACATGGTTCCTGCAGTCTCTTAATGATTGTTCTCGCATAAGCATATGTTCAAATTCCCCAGTGGGTGGCTTAGCCGTGAACCTGTTTTCACCTAAGTTTCAAAAAACTACTCCGAGTGGAGAGCAATCCTCCCACTCGGGGGCTTAGCTGTGAACCTGTTTCGCCTAAGTTTCAAAAAACAATACTCCGAGTGGAGAGCAATCCTGATTAGCTATGAACCTGTTTTGCCTAAGTTTCAAAAAACTACCCCGAGGGGAGAGCAATCCTCCCATTCGGGGGCTTAGCTGCGATCCCGTACTCACCTAAGTTAAAATCTACTCCGAGTGGAGAGAAATCTTCCCACTCGGGGGCTTAGCTGCGATCCCATACTCGCCTAAGTTAAAATCTACTACGAGTGGAGAGCAATCCTCCCGTTCGGGGGCTGAGCTGCGATCCTGTACTCGCCTAAGTCAAAATCTACTCTGAGTGGAGAGCAATTCTCCCACTCAGGGGCTTAGCTGTAATCCTGTACTCTCCTAAGTTAAAATCTACTTCGAGTGGAGAGCAATCCTCCCACTCGGGGGCTTAGCTGCGATCCTGTACTCGCCTAAGTTAAAAACTACTCCGAGTGGAGAGCAATCCTACCACTCAGAGGCTTAGCTGCAATCCCGTACTCGCCTAAGTTAAAAACTACTCCGAGTGGAGAGCAATCCTCCCACTCGGAGGCTTAGCTGTGATCCTGTACTTGCCTAAGTTCAAATCTACTCCGAGTAGAGAGCAATCCTCCTACTCAGGGGCTTAGCTGCGATCCCGTACTCACCTAAGTAAAAAAATACTCCGAGTGGAGAGCAATCCTCCCACTCGGGGGCTTAGCTGCGATCCTGTACTCACCTAAGTTAAAAACTACTCCAAGTAGAGAGCAATTCTCCCACTCGGGGGCTTAGTTGCGAACCAGCTTTGCCTAAGTCAAAAAATCTGATCACAAAAAACATTCAGATAAAACCACCAACTCCGGATAAATCCGGTAAGTTTCAGAAACTCAAGCAAAAGTGTTCGGGCACCAGGCCCCAAAGAATTTTAATGGTTACACAATCACTTGTCATTCTGAGGCAAATAAGTTTAGATCATTAAAGTTTTTCATTCACTCAGTGGGGGCAGGACTCGCTGGCTCGACGAAGGTGTCCAAGTCGATGCCGTCAGCTATACGAGTGGCTGCTTCAATAATGGTCTCCACGAAAGATTGGAACTGGAGCTTCTTTGTGTTTGCCACTTGGAGAGCCTTCAGTTTTTCCTCCTTGGCATCCCTGCAATGGACTCTGACGAGTGAAAGAGCCACGTCGGCTCCACAATGTGTAGCTGATTTATTCCATGCCTGCACTCGGCTAGGGATATCATTGAGTCAGACCATTAGCGACTCAAGGTCATTTTGAAGTTTGTCTTCTGGTCTCAGCTCTTGGAATATCTTGGACAATGCAACCTTCAGTTGAGAGATGTACCCCAAGACGTTGTCCAGACAAGCTTCAAGTCGCATCACGTTCATTGCGGCTTCCTCTTTGATGAGTGACTTCGTGGGGTCCAGGCCTGGTTTGATCTGCTCAGTCTCTTGCTCAAAGTCCCGATAGAACTCTGCATGAGGGTAAGAAAATGAGTCGGAAATAGAATTGTATAAAAGCTTTCTGGAATCACTCGGATGGAGAAAAGTACCTTCAAGCATGATGTATAGCTTCTTGGCAAGACCTCCCAGATAAACCTCCAGCTCGTCTCTCGTCCGAGTGAGCCCATCCACCTTGTAAGTCAGGGCCACCTTCTCTTCTCTCAGTAGCGCAGCTTCTTTCTTCGCTTCATCGACATCAGTCTTCAGATTGGTGTTCTCTTCTTCGTGCTTGCCGACTGAAGCCGGCTCTCCCTCTCTGCCAGTTCGGTCTTCTCACGGGCCACCTTATGTGCCCCCGCAAGTTCAGTGTCCTTCTTCTCCAATGCCTGCTTCATTTTGTCTAAAGAAATAACATTCCTCAGTCAAGCTTGGAGTTGACGGTTTTCACTATGCACATCTGTTCGAGTGAAGTCACTCGGTTCAAAGGACGGAAAAGAATAAATATCAAAGCATAATTCAGTGAGTTGATACCTCACATGGTTGCTACTTCATCCTGAGCAGCCTTCAAGTTCTTCTTGGCAAGCTCCAGATCAAGCTTGAATTGGATCTTCTCCTTCTCCAAGGCAACATACTGGGTCCCAAGTTCACAAGATTTCTGCAATCAACAAAAAGACAATTCAGCCAATGGCAAGGAAGTCCCTTTACTTCTGAGTGAAGAAGAGCAAGTTCAGATTGCTGGTATTAAAGAAGTTCTAAGACCACCGCCGAATCAAACATTCGACAGTGGTCTCGGGGACTACACCCAGTGGGTGCACTCAGCATGCCCCCACTGGTTCAATTTCCCACTTGATATAGCCTGTCTAGAATGAGTAAAGAAGTCCTTGTTCTTAGACCCCCACCAACTGCAAGCAGTCGACAGCTGTCTCGGGGACTACACCCAGTGGGTGCACTTAGCATGCCCCCACTGGACCTGGAACTCACTCGACACGGCCTGACTGACCCGAGTGACGAACAATAAACCAACATATTCTACAGACCCCCGCCGAATCAAACATTCGACGGCGGTCTCGGGGACTACACGTAGTGGGTGCACTCAGTGTGCCCCCACTAGTTCCACTCGACATGACTTATCTGACTTGAGTGGAAAAACTACACAGAAGAAGAAAACACCCAGTGGGTGTACAAATGCAAGGCACAGGCCCATGATAGATGCACATTAAAGGTTCCAAAACGCTCATCCATGGACATCTTACGAATAATAAAGCAGTAGTTTTCAGGTAGCATATCCTAGCAGAGCAAGGTTCAAGACGAAAAGCCAATGGGAAATCAACTTACAATTGTACTTACTCGGACATTGGTTTGGAGGGCAGAGCTGGTGTCGTAAGTGGCTTTGCTAGTCTCATACACCACCTTCAGTCGGTCCATCATCAGAGCGGCTTGGATCATGGCTTCCTTTCCAACTCATGTTTTCTCCTCCGGGACATGACACAGAGTAGCGAACTGAGATGATGATGGAGTCGATGACGCAACTGGAGGGATCAGAGTTTGAGGCTACCTAGTCGGACCTGATGTCTGAACAATCGACACAGGAGATTGATCAATTGACTGGGGGACACCAAAAGAAATAGCAGCTCGAGTCGAGTCACCCGGTTCCTGAACAATAGGCTCACATAGCGGGCAAGATACCCGACCGGAAGGCACTCTCTTGCTCAAGGACCTGCCCCTTCTTCCTTCACTCCTTTGAGGTTTGTCATCATCATCGTCCAGAAGTTGGATAACATCTGTTGGCACTACAACCACTCGACAGTGAGATTCCAGTCGACCACCCAAAATAGTTGACAAGGCGCAAAACTGCCTGTAGTAGCATACCTGCTCCGGAAGTGGACGCATCCGTGGTATCCGCGTCACCTTGTTCCTCATCAATTTCCAAGGGAGACGTTGTAGAAGTAACCGCCCTGAAGGTCCAAAATTTCACTTGGTCAGACAAATAAAGAAGTCTACTACAGCGATGAAAGACAAGGGAAAGAAGCACTTACGCCGAATCAATAGGCACAACCACCTTGATCCTGGGCAGAGCCTTCCGGGGCTTGGGTGGGACGACTTTGGCTTGTTTCGCAGTCTTCTCAGTCGGTTCTGGGGTCGACGTGCGAGTGCACTTTAGAATCCTTGCACTCGATGTTGCTGCCTTGTCGTGGCCGCCCGCGGGATCTTGTGACTGCTTGGATCGTCTCTCAGAGCGTGGAGGTGATTCGACATCCGAGCTTTCATAACAGTCTTCGTTGTCGTCCTCACTATTATATACATACTCAATGTCGGTGCTCCCACCTTCGCTTTATTCTTCTCCAAGATGCTGCACTCCATTCGGCATGGAATACATCTTTGTGAAAACCTACAAGTCACAAGCCGTGGACATCAGTCGGATTCAAGAATAATTGCATATTGGAGGATACAAGACATAAACAGTCGGCATATCGGGCCTGGCCTCTCCTGGGGTGTTGTTGGCGTCGAATGGCAAGATCCTCCTAGCTCCGTGGGGGTTGTCCTCGTTGCCAGTGATGCTTCGCAACCACTCAGCCACAATCTCTTAGGCGACCTACTTTGGGTGGAACTGAGTGGTGTCTTCTGGGCCTGAATACATCCACATTGGGTGGTCATGAGCTTGGAGAGGTTGGATGCATCGACTGAGGAACACCTCCAACAGATCCATGCCAGTCGCTCCAATCTGGACTAATGCAACAACCGCGTCGGCCAGAATTGCTACCTCACCCTTCTCCCCCTCCTCTATGGTCAGCAAACAAGGAGTGCGGAGTCTCTCCAGAGAGAAAGGAGGGAGGCCAGTCGACTGGCCCGGAGTCAGAATATCTTTGCAGGAAAACTAGGTCGACTGCCATCCCCTAACCGACTCAAGAAAAGTCATGGGTGGAAAACTGCTCCTACCTCTCATCTG